>NC_048274.1:20241669-20541669 GCF_009762535.1 Notolabrus celidotus | reverse complement strand
GTAGTTTGACTGGCTAGCTTACACAGGAATTATTTGGATAGGAGGGCATTATTGCTGTTATGATTGCCTACAGAAGAGCTGATGGTGTTGTGTGATTATCATTCTGAGTTTCATCCTCCTCCTACAGCAGCAGAGCTAAGATGACATTAGACATCAGCCTTGCCCTCAGTCTCAAAATATCTCTGCATCCCCTTTGAATTTCTACCGAGGGCAATTCTTCTTTTCTATTAGCATCTCATCTGGCCTTACACATTGGATTTTCTCACTTTACATTTGTGTGCCAAGCAGCGCTTCTGCTTGAATAGCAGAATAATCCAATCAGCGGGGAGCGCCTCAGACCCAAGACATCTGACCTCTACTGAGGATGAGATCTTGTCAAAGAGGCTCTTATTTCAGATAATAATTCTCCCGCTTTGTTTGTAAAGCATCGTTTCGGCTTTGTGCTACAAGGCAATTCGTTTTTTTTCAGTGACAACTTGCAAGGCATTTGGGAAATTTCATGGAATATTCATTGAAAAAGGGACCTTTGATAACGTAAAAAAGATATCAAGAACACCAAACACATTGTCAGTCTGTTGCCGCATGTGGTTGCTTTCATGAAGTACTTTCTTATTACCAAAAATAGACTCAACCAACCTGAAAAAAGAGGTGTTTATATATTTTTGCAGTATATTTGTATGGATTGAGCCCTTTGCTGAAACAGTGTGTATTCATATTCTGAATGTTTTGATAAAGTTTCTCATAAATAATTATCAGTGTATGGTGTAGACCCAGGCTACTTAATTGGCAGCCCCCAGGCCGAATCCAGCCCGCAGGCAACCTCTGAGTGGCCCCAACCCGACCTGCGTACATGAAACTAATATATGGAAAAACATCTGAACAGCATGAAAATAGCTTGTGAGTTAGCCATCTTGCTTAATTTCTATCTTTGTCAAGAGTTGCACATGTACAGTATCAATCAAAAAGGAGGTTCACAGAATTATTCGTCTTCAAAACATTCAGACCATGCTTGGTAGCATAGCTTTCAAAAGTGTTGTCGCCCACTCTTAAGATTAAAAAAAAAAATAGCTGGCAGATTGACCTTGCCTGGAATGCTAAGTATTTATTTGATTATTGCCAACGCCAAACCAACATACATCATATGTAATGAGTGCTTTGCAATAATTAGAAAATATTATATTTGGGGGCAATGTGGCAACTTTTAACACCATTGCTATTATCCACACCTCTTATGTTTTCTTCTTTGAAGTAACTTAGAGATGCACTCACCAGTTCTGCTACCCTTGCCTGTATTGCATGACAGTATCCAATATTACAAGATCCATGTTGTCTAGCCTGCCAATTCAGCATGCTAACGGAAACTAAAGTTTTTGCCTTAGTATAAACAAGTTAAAGTAAAATGTGCTGGCACTCCTTTCTGCGTATTGATTTGATATGCCATGTATAAACTGCTTGTCTCTGGCGTTGCTCTTGTTATGCAGAATTAATTACAGTTGTGGGTTTTGACCATTCAGAATCAAGTTTTTAGCAAAGCTGGTTGATTAGTAAGAAAGCAGGGTAATACATTATTCTAAAGAGTATTTTGCTCTGTGTCAGACCTGTGTCCAGGGATAAATAAAGTATTTCTGATTGTGATAATGAAAATAAATTTTAGTGCTCGGCAGAAATACCCAATATGGACTCCTTATAGTAATTTATTTTTTTAGCTTTTTCAAATTACTTCATACTTACATAAGATAAATAAAGGGATCATACAATATGATAAAAATCCAGTATAGAGGGAGCACCAACTGAAGAAATTAGAGCCCAAAGAATCAGCTGAAAGACCAGATGACCTCATCTCCAGTTCTACTCATTCCAAAAATAGAAACAGGGTCAGTCACTGAGAGTCCAGAGTTAGCAGTAATACGCCTGTTTGAAACAACCCTGTCCTTATTGCATCATGTGACAACTTGAGGCAGTGAAAAGTAATCTCAGAGAACCTCCAGCCTTGGCAAGTAGTTTTGTTCCCTTGACAGACTGGTCAGCCACTGTCTACCTCTGTTTGCCTCGGTGCTGTCTTCTACAATCTCCTGCTGTAAGGGCAATAACTCTACCTGTCCACACCAGAATAATTTGGCATGACTCTACGTCTCTCTGACAGGGACTCTGTGACTTCTACTGAGTGGTGACTCTTGTCTTTTGTGCATTACTGTAGGCCTTTGCATTTTTCCCCAATGACTTATTAAGTATACACCATGTGCCACGCATTAGCTAGTACACAGTCAGCTGTTGCTGGCTGTGTTAAATATTGGACTCTAATTGGTTCATATCCCATAAAAACAGTAATTAACTTTCAACGGCAAAAGCAACACCAGGACAACCTGATCCTACCTCATGTGAAACAAGAAGGTCTGGCTCATTTCACCTTTGCCTGTTGACACTGCGGCAAAAACATTTGTTTGCATGAGCATTGTACATAAACATCATGGAACAACAGCAGAGCTGATTAGTAGATCTTCAAGTTGCTGATAGCTTTAGAGTAACCTAAACCAAGAACAGCAGTGATAATGGGTGATGATGGCAGCTGTGTTAAAAGTTGTGACGTTTGTCTCATTTATGTATCAAGGTATGTCTTTGATTGCTTGAATTTTGCCCGATTCAACAAACAGTACACTCTTTGGTAGCAGCACACTGTTGTTGTAGTTATCGTCACACGATCATGCACCTGAGAACTGTTGATATTCCTGGCCAAATGGTTAAAGCAGCAGACCAATACAATTACTGGCACCCAAACAGATACCCCATGCTGCAATAAAGGCAGCATCAAAGGGAAAAGGCCAATTGGCCTCAGACCAACTCTTCTGCTGTCTGAAATATATTAACCAACACTGTGTTAAGGGACTGTGGTTGTGTACAAGAAATCAACTCATGATATGAGACAAAAACACCATAATGTTATGTGGGAAACCATCATCTATGACTGGTAGATTTAAGATTTATCAAAATCTATAAACAAACTGTTTCATGTAGGTGCAATCAACAGTAGATGTTGTCTCTCCACAGTCCACACCAATTGCATCCTTGAAGATCAAGCTTGTGCACTGATATCCTTTACTGCTAATCCAAATAACCACACTATAGCAGAGTCACTCCTACAGGCTATATTGGTGTTAGTTGGGGAGAAATAAATGATGGGATTGGGGCAGAACATAATGTAGGAGCCATGGAATAAGCCACCATGGGATATATATATAGAGAAAGGCACCTCAGGACATTCAGTACTTACAGAGGAGGCCCACCCAAATGACAGATCCTATGGGTACAATGAAGTGACGAGTCTGTGAGCAGGGCCGACAACAACACGCACTTGCCTGGCTCATCATAAGCTGATAGTACGGCCTCTACAGTATATTAAGTTACCCTCTTGAGTAGCTATAAGGAGTTACTTCCCACCTCTGCCTGAGGAGACTCCTTAAAGTAACAACAGAAGTGTTTTCAGCCCTTCAACAAGAAACCATAGAGACTCAAAGCCAGTAGTGTCTCTGATGGTTAAATCACATTACACTTGTGAAACATTATTTAGGGACTGTTTACTAGTAACAACAATAAATGTTTCAGGCTACACTGCTGTGAATTGATGTCTACTGTTGTTAAGTCGCATTATGCTTCTGAAAAATTATGCAAGTAGTACTGTCAGAATATTAATAGGGCGTAATTTGACTGCTGGTGAGGACACTGGAATGCACAGTTGAAAGGGCTAATTAGAAGAACATGATAAGTTATGGTTTGATGGGTTTTCAGCCCCTGCAGTGCTCACAGTATAAATCTTATTTACTAGTCTTCTCCAGATGCATGTACATCTTAAAGCTTTGTCATCATGCCTTTGGTATGTTTTGTCTGGTATCACATAATATGTCCCATCTGTTCCACATGTGCCCAGCTTTGTTTTGTTTGTCATCTAAATTGCAAATATTTTTTGTGTGACAGTTGTAATGTGTCTGCAACTGTTGGTTTTCTATTTTAGAAGATACATTTTAACAATTCAGGTCCTGCCAGAGGAAAAAAGTCAAAGACCTTTGACTGAAAGGAAAGACGGAGGCAGAGAGAGGGTGAGCAATATTCATAGTGCATGCAGGGAACCTCTGCCATAGTAACATAATCCTCATCCAAGGCCTCCAGATTTAGTTAAAGGACATGGAGCCTGAATCTTTCATTAAATGAAGGCTTATTTCATTATTTAGAAGGTGTTATTTTCTGCCTCAGTTCACAGGCTAAACGCCAACTGGCAACTCCAAGGCCTATTTAAATGAGTCAGATTCTAGTCCCATCTGCCCTGCTGGTTTCTTCACTCTTCCCTGCAAGTGGGTGGGCAGACTGGATAATGCAGTCATCCTGCAAGATGCAGACTGGCTACGGCTGTGTCATCTGTCTTCCCACTAAGCATCCCACCCACCTGTGCCAAAACCATGGTCTCAGAAACACGCACAACTCACAGCCACAGGTAGATTCTTCATTGCATGGAGCATCCAAAAATAAATCTAAATTGTATTTGTCACAGAAATGTAGCATAATATGGAATACTGGTAAAGCAGCAAGTGTAAAACTTCCAGTAGAGCCATGAGTCTCAGAGCTTTGAATTGGTCTCATTTATGTACAGCATGACATATGCGTTTAAATGTTTAAACAACAGGTGTGAGCAAGAACAAGAGCAGCTAAAATGTCCAGTCAGATCATTCTTGTTCCGTAAGTAATCAATTTTGACAACTCCACAGGTAGCCAACCCCTGACTGTATATAAATAGGATGTCATGTCTCAACCTCCTCCAGTTGAACATAAGTGATGCCAAAATATCCCAATAATGGACACTGGCATCTTGTGAATTTGAAGCTAGAGTCTGCGTTTTAGGGGCTCTAGTACTGACTTCCCACCAGCAGCCTGTTGCACCAGCTGTGCGTAAGTTCAAACGTAGCCTAGTTTGAACGTAATTTCTCATTTAGGATGGAGTTTACACTCTACTAACGTTTTTGGCGTTGCACCAGCTGAGATAGTTCCAACGTAAGCATAAGTTGCAACTTAATTCTTACACTTGGGTCCTAGTAGCAGTCCTCCGTACAGTTTATCAGCTGCCATGGCGCGTCGTTTTGAAAGGTGGGATGATGAGGAGATACAGAGGGTCCTCCCAGCTATATGACGTCTGCAACGCGATATCCGCGAGAGATTAAATCCTTTGGAAAAATATGATGACCAAGATTTGCCCTCCTGAGTATTAACATATGTTGTAGTTGATAATTGTACCACTCGATGTCACTTTTATAATAGACACCATGGATTAAGGATTTAGACTGTTTATCATTACTTTAGTTTGTTTCAGCTGTTGGTCAGTTCTGAGACGATTAGGCACGAAAGATAACAGTGCATCAAAACTGGTGCTTTCCTCTAATTTGCTGCTGGAAGTGTAAACGTCATATCTGCGACAATGTTTTGGTTAGTTTGGACGTTACTGTCTACTAGTTAAGATGAACCTTATGTCTCCGTGTTGCAACCAAACAATGACACAACTTAAGTTACAAAGTAACTAGTTTCAACGTATGGTTTAGTGAGGACTTTACACCCTAACTTAAGACACAACTTATGCACAGCTAGTGCAACAGGCTGCAGGGTTTTATTTCTGTGTGAAAGAATTAGCCATGGTTAAAGCTCTTAAGATTAGTTTTTTTTGCTGGATATGAGAGACGGAAATTAACAGTGATACCTTTTTATGACCTCCAAAAGCAAATGAGACTTCCATCTACAAGATTACCAATTCATATATTATACATTTTAATGCCTGTATCTGCTGCAAGGGTGTAGGTGTTGAACAGACAACTGACAGATCGCCAAAGAAACAGCCTTTGTTGACATTTTTCACTGTGAAGGATAAAATTGACACCTGTCAGACAGTAGAATCAGATTTCTTGTCAAAAAAGGACTTCCACGTTTAGAGGACAAGATCAGCAAATATATAAGAGATATTTTATTGGGGGGTGCCAAATCAACACAAATCAAAATATCCTCACAGGAGCTTTAACTACTTTTTTAAACCTAGCTTCCTCCAAGTTAGGCAAAAAACAATGGGTACCTTACCTACACACTTAAATCAGCATTAATTCAAACCAAAAAATAGATCATTTTTGTCTAAAGATTCCAGTGAGGGGGCCTTTAGGTACCTTCTTTCTAGAGCAAGCTGCCTGCTTACCTGAGGTGTATCACAGCTGTTTCCACTTTTAAAATCAATCTCATGCATTCCCTCAAGTGCCTGAAGAGTTACTCTGTTTACATGTACAACTAAAGACTTGTGTTGTTGTTTTGATGTATAAGCTATTGTTGATTTATATGTGCTATATCTGATGAATATTGAGTGTGTGCTCTATTTATTTGATTTCTGTATCTAATTTATGACTGTGGAACCAGTCGTTTCTTATTTATATTTTTTTTCTCAATGTAAACCACATTGAGCTTACCTTTGAGGAAATGTTATTTGTAAATAAAATTGCTATGGCCATTGCAGAACCAAATTAAAGGGTTGTGTTGCCTTGACACAAGCAAACTGATTCACAACATTAATCAAGTGTCATTTTTCACTGCTTACAAACTGCCATAACTACCATACAAATTGAAATATTTGTGAGCAAGCTTACCTTCAAGTATTAGTCCAAATATGCTTTTTATTATTCCCTACTTGTTTTATTTCAAAGGTCTCATTGGAGGTTGAATATTTAATATTGCAAGAAGTCATATTATTATGGAGCTGAAGGCCACAGACTCAACTTCCTTTTTAGACAAGCTGGCATGTTAACAGTACACAGCACTTTTTTTAAACGGAAAGTATTTGAATCATTTTCTTATTGCAATTGATTATTTAACTTTCACATTTTGGAATGTTATTTTGCCTTATTTTATTATAATATATATATAATAATATATATTTTTTTGTCCAGTAGAGCGCTTTGAGACTCTGTTTGACATGCTATATAAATAAAGTTAATCCCATCTGAGCTGTATTTATATCCTACTGTCTCACTGGAGCTACTCTGCTCACATGCTCTGTAAAAGGTTTCTCATGTTACTGCATGAACCTGTGTGCACTGGAGTCGCAATAAGAAATGAATGTGTGTCGACTATAGTTGGAAAATAAGTGAGTTAGATAATTAAAGATTTTCAAGGACTTCCCAGAACAAAATGTCTTTCTCTATGAGCCGTGCAGTGCGCATGGCCTCGTCATCTCCCAGTGACATGAGAAGCATGCATAATCATGTCATGTACTTCTGGATTTGGTGTGTCTGGGAGTGAATGGTTTCATAGACTGTCAAATAGAAAGCATCATTACGCACAGCTCAGACTGCTGAGGGATCATTTGAATAATGCAGCCGGTTACATTATTATCGGTTTCATTCATTATTGGCTGGTGGAGTGGTTCTATTGCTATTACAGAAGGATAACACTTCACTGTATGAAACATTTAATTTACTGAGCTGGGTTTGGCATAATGCTGTGTGTTGTCTCCAAGGAGGACACCATTATCTGCACCACAGAAATTCTCTTTCTATTGAAAGTCCTCAGCTTTATGACAAACAAAAACTGGCGTTTTTCCCCCTTTCACTTAATTTTCCAAATGACTTAGTAAATAAGTCTGCTGAAGAACGAAGCTGCTTCCAATTCTACTTATCAGGGGATTTGTGTAGCTTTGAGAGCTAGACCGGAAATGGAGCCAGATTAATAAAAGAGTCAGCAAAAGTCCAGAACTTAACATCTGTTGGCATCAGCCATAAAGTGAAATATGACCAAAGTGTGAGAATTCATTGAATAAAGACACAGTTTTTGTTATTGGTGGGACAATCTGCTAATCTACAGGGCCTTGGCATGGCACAATGGAAATCTCTGTGAATTAATTAGAAGATTTGGCAACCACAATGCTTGTTTCTCATGAGAGCAATGTGCTCTCTTGTTACAGTGATGCAAAAAAAGAATTCCCCATTTTGCCAGATGTCCTGTTATCTCAGCCATGAGTTTATTATCCTTTGAGAAGGCGGATCGTCTGACTTGCAAATCCTCTGTCATCAATATTCCTTACTAAAGACATTCATGATATTGGCGGAATGTCAAAATGAAAGACTGAAAAGTTAAAGAGATATCTCTACATATAATTTTTTGTAATACTTTATTGATCACTTCCACTGCCAATGCCAGCCAGAGTAGGGGTTCATATGCAGGGCAGGGCCCCTGGAGTTAGTATTGTCTTCACTTCATTCTGCCAAGGTCAATACTGTATGGCTATTTGCACACCACACAATCCATTTTATAAATGGAAGTTTTACACAAGCACTTGTTGGCAGGGAAATGCATTCAAGACTGATGTCAATATTGTCATCAATTACCTCCACATACAGGTCTGCAGTGAGGTGCAGAGAGGAAATGAAACCAGCCTCTGCATGATGAATCAAACATGCATGAGGGATGCAATGTTGTATGCTAAAAAGAAAACACACATGGGGACTGAGAATATTAATTTTCTCATCCATTATTCATGTTCTACCATGTATTATAAAGGGAGACACTGAGGCCCATATAACTAAGCTGCACCACTGTGAATGAAATTAGATGATGGTTATCTTTCAGCTGAGTTTCTCTTTATTTGTATTTCAGGAAAGAAAATCAAGCTCACTCAGAGTAACTCAACTGTTACACCTGTGATATTTCACCTTCTACAGCACTTATATACAAAAACAGCTATTAAAGTATACCACAAAGGATGACTTACAATTAAGGATCTGTTTTGCAGAGAGTTGAGACACCAGTGACTTCAAATCTTCATTAATCTTAGACAATAAAAACTAATAGGTGGTACATATGATTTGGTAAATGTTATACGACTTATTATGCAAGCCTTAAAATCCAGAGCCAGCTCCATAACAAATGTACAGCAGATGGCTTTTGATTCAAGTCTACATGTGGCCTGAATGATACAGAAGACTCTTAGGGCTGGTTTATACTTCTGCGTCTCCCCTACGCAGCAGGGGCTGACACAGACATGAGCACCACAAACTTGTGCATTGATGTGTCCGTGTCGCGCAGCAATACTCGAAAGCCGAAACGCTTGAGGGCAGTGCGGTCTCTCTGATAGCCGGTCGCCTCCTTCCGGCCCCTCTATGATCTCTGTTTACTTTTCCACAGCGATTCAAAGCGTGTTATGTTAATCTACAGCTGATACATGTTGCTGTTTATCATACAAACATGATTACATGAAAAATAGAGAGGAGGAGATGAAATACACGGCCGATGTGCGGCCAATGTCCGGGATCCCGGAAGTCATGTAAATGCGGGAAACACAATGCCGCTGAGCAGACCAATCACAGAGCTTGCGGCCCGCATCGATTCTACGCCTAGTTACATTTTTGAGGAGGTGCACGTCAGCTACGTGTGTAGGCCTCTGCGTAGGTACGGGAGCTAAACGTACCCACGCTACGCCCTCATTTTGACGCAGAAGTTTAAATCAGCCTTTAGGGCCAGGAATGTGGGGAAAAAATAAAAAAAATAAAAAACTTTTTTATTATGCACTTCAAGAAATAAGTCAAAATGTCAAGCTTAGAGTTGAAATGTCAACTCTTTTCTTGAATTAGAATTTTTTTTAAAAAGTTTAAATTCAATGATAGCAAATTTTTGAATCTGTTAGTCCCGTGTTCAACACTGTTTACCAGAGCAGAGTCTAAGATGACCTTCATCAGTGTTTATTCTGATATGTGATGGGAACGAGGAGAAGATGTGGCTTAAATTGATCATTCTGTTTAATTCTCACATGATGGAAAACAAAAGTTGCATCAAGTTCCCTGAAGTAAGCATGACGCTATGGTCTTATGGGTAAACATATGCTAGTTACTGATGTATCATACACTGATATGACAATGTTTGGAAGTTCCAAACAATATTAATAATCTAGACATTTAAATACAACGTTGCTAACTGCTGCAGTGTAGGTGTAAATGACCACAGATCACACAGTGTGGCGCTTTCCTCCCTCTGCTGATGGGATTCACTGCATGCAGGTTACAATCCAATTATCAAAAGTGATGGGGAGCTGCCATGTTGACAACTAAGCCAAACAGGGAGAATAATAAAGGCAACTTGTGTTGCACATTGTTGTGATGATCTGTGTTCTTTTAATATCAGCCGAGTTTGCATCTTGTGCTAGTTTAAACTTTAACAGTGTTCGATGACCAACTGTGCAGGTAAGCAGAAGACATGTAGCCTCTCTACATGCTCACCAAGTGTTTTGATAAAGTGTTGGCAATCTATTCACAAGTTAGCAACTGTTGACTTATGTTTGAAATCAATTTTTTTCACTTGACTTCAAACTTTTGTTCTTTTTTTTAAGCCAATGGAAACCCTATTCCACAGTGTGACGGAGGGGCACCGTCACTAACAGCGGGCAGCGCGCACACACCGACACCGACACACACACACGCGCACCAAACTTTTCCCGTTCCTAACAGCACTTCATTCATTCTGGTTCAACGACCAACATCCTTCTTTCCCTCTCCGCTCAGAGTTTCTTGGGGTGCACACTTTGAAACTGTATCATTGTTTAAAACATACATTGTCTTTGTCTTTGGGTTTGCTGCACTTCCCGGCTCGAGCTCAACCAGGTCGTGTCCGGAATGCGCAAACCGAGCGTATCTGGTGCGCACCCTAAATGGATGTATGGCGGCCAAAAGTGGCCACGTGACCGTGTTTAATTATTATTTTTGTTTGTTTTAAATTATGTGTTTGAATAAGGTAAGGAAAATGCCTGTGGAAATGTTTGCATTACTCTTTTGATTGTGTGTAAGGTTAATCGCCTTAAAATGACCTTAATAGTGGAATATAATTGTTTGGGAAAAATTATGTAATTTCCAACGCCCAGTGGGAGGGGCTACACACTTTAAAAGAGGGGCAGTTTTGACTCTCTTGGAAGTTAAGCCAAGTTACTAAGCAGGTAACGTCACTGTGCATTACACATTATTTTGAGTCCGGAAGGAGAACCCCGCGACACACAGTAACCTTCCAACGACATAAGGTAGGGTCGCATTTTGTTAGCTTGAATATCTAAAAGTTTCCACACTTAGTTGTTGTCATTTTATTCTAACATTATGCTATGCAACATTATGCATTGGTCCTGATTAAGCTCATATATGCCCAGTATGTAATTAATTCAATCTCATGAATACTTTGAGTAGCCGTTCTCCATCATTCCCAGTGCTTGTCTAGTCTCATCTCATGTTGATAACTTATGCCTGTAAGTGTTCACTGCTGATCGATGTTTTCCAGTTTTTGCTGTCTGAGTTTAGGTATGGTCATGGTAATCTAATTTCAGTAATATTAGTATTAGTTGAGAGGACTCTGCTCCATAGCTCTATGTAATGCTTCAGATCCATAGTTTGTCATTACATTCATAGCCGAGAGAACATATAAGCGCATGTCACGCCTGTAAATAATAAAACAGAGTACAGTGTACACCTGCTGTTTTTGTAAAGTGTCTTGAGATAACATTTGCTATGAATGTAGAAAATATAAATAAAAACTGATTGATTAACGGTTGATTGATGTCAGCTACTGTTGCACATGCTTTGTCACTATGTGCCATTGTAGTCAGTAAGCTGTCAATCAGAGCATGATCTGCTACCCCAATACAGTCCCCAAAATGATCTCAGCAGCAAATGAGTTGTCTTGAACTTTTATTTACATTCAGACTTTGTAGAAGTTGAATTACACACTCTGATATCATTTATGAATAATCACTATTTACCCCACATTTCCAGAGGATTTAAAGCTTTACTTAAACCCTGCATGTCTATATTAGTTTATTTCCCAGTGGTTTGTTCTCAGGAAGTAATCAGGAGTAAAGCTGCTAAAGAAATCAGCAGTGTAATTAGAGTAATTAAGAAAGCACGGGGCAGGCAGTGTTTTGGATGCCATGAACCACTAAGCACAGTCCCTGGGTGGTAATTACATCTATACACCAGCAGCCTGAGCTTTGTTCAAAGTTTTGCAACAATTGCCTTGCATTGTGTAAGCCGGGTTGTGAATGCAGGAGGACGTAATTGGCTGCAGAAACAAAGACATGATCTCAAACTGAGAGAGTCTTATAATCTAGCAATTGGGGAAATAACCAAGGAAACCTTGTTTGAAGTTCACCTTGTAATTATTGCATGAGACAACATCAGCTTATCAAAGCGGACGGTTACAAAACATTTTTTAAACATGTAGTGCTGTGGAGGATATCCTCATTTTGCTTATTTATAGGTACGATTTTAAGATGTTCCACCTGTACATTAGCGTGTAAATGTGTTTCTCATTTGACCCGAATATACAGTATAAGGTGAGTGATGATATCCATGTATCAGTCGTCTGTGACATTTTTAGGGTTCACATTTCACCACACTGGACTAGATTTCATCAAAATGACCTTGCTGTATGGTTTCATCAGTAATCCTCCTCCTCCTCATCTCTGGCCTCAATGTACCTGTCCCCTCTCTTGCTGTCTCACTGACACTAAACATCGTCTGACAGTTACAGCTCGTGTGAGGAGAACTACCTGTCCCTAACCCCACTGTGAACCCCTCCACTGGGGACATGCTATATTAGGAGAACACCTGGTGAACAGACCTGGTGTGATACTGATAAGATTTAGTTTCCACATCTCTGCACCACTGATGCAGCTGTGTGGAGCTGAAAATACACACTGACACTGTGTTGCACAATCATTTACATTCTGCTCTCATACTGCCCCATAGATCATCTCCAAGGATGAACCCAAAACCACACACTGGATATTCGTCCCCATCCATCCCCTCCCTGTCAATTAAAATGTCTTGCCTTGGCACTGCGAGTCAGACCTGTGACACTCATCAAATTTTAAGTGCAGCTTTCACAAAGTTAATGTCAGTTATGGTAGACATTAAATATTTCAAATAGACACTAAATTACTTTTGAAAAGGCTTTTGGAAGATTGTTAAAAGTCATGTCTTGTTTCTCAATTACTGGCTGGCTTTTGGTACTGTAATGAATAAAAGCTACAGTAAATGTTGAGTAATAGCTTCTGCTTTGGCACTTTTTGTAAAGTACATGTCTTGTCTTTCTCACAAATTAATTTTATTGCCTTGCCAACATAGTCACATGGCATCTTTTTGTCCCACTGAGTCACAACAGAAGTGAGTCACAGAAAAGCACGTTATTTTTCTAACATGTTCTGGCCTTGTTCGAGCAATAACTCTTTAACATTTAACGACATGAGAGGCAAAACTGGCAGTGGTTTTAAGGGGACAAGCTGGCAGCTAACTGCTAGTGAAGAAATAGCTCATGAGTAATTAAATGTTATTGTACAGCCAATGACTAGAGTTATGAAAGAATACTATATTGCTCATTAAATTTAGTTGTCACTAGATATGGACTAGGAGGTGGTCAATTTGATCAATTCATAGATATTAATAAACTAATCATTAAGATATTATTCATGAATATGCTTAATTAATATTATTATTTCCCTGTGTATTTCCTGGTTACTAATCATTACCTTAGATAGCTCTCTCTATTGGGAATATTAAGCCAAAAATTTATTGAACATCCAGCTTAATTGTTGAAGTCCCTCTAATCGGTCTTACTTTCTTTGACTGTTTCTCTGTAACCGATCATTAACTAATCAATAGCTTCTCTGTGAAACTTGTTCAGGAGCCGCTCATTAACTGATGGTTAACTAGCTCCCATTTGTTTCTTGTTGTTCCCTGGAAAAGACTCAAAATTGTGTTTGCCTTGTAGCAAAGTGATACCGTTTGTGGTTTAATCTCTTGGATCCTTTGCATTGGTATGGATTCATGTTTGCCCCAAAAAGGGTGAATTGAGGTTAAATTCTACGTTATTGTACCGTAAAACTTCAACTTTCAATACCTTTTTGCCACCTAAAAAGTGAGCTGTGTCCTCAGCACTGGTGTGACCAATTAACTTGTATTTAATAAATACAGGTAGAGGGGAGGTTTTATTCTGTGTTACAGTAATATGCCAAGAAGATGGCACTATAAAAGACAAGCAGTTGCTATGCTATGGACAGCATGCTGGATTGTCAAACGATACATATGTTGACCATCACAACTGCAATGAGCTCATGCGCATTACTCTCATTGCAGGACGTTCTGTATTAGTCATATGACCTGAGGCATGATATGCAGTCAGTTTCTCATTTCCATGAACAATCTACAATCAAAGTCCATCTATTGTTACTTGAATGCAGCCCCTCACTTGAACACACAGAGAGCTGCCTGCTGTGCCTGCAGAACCTGTATCTGTGTGTAAACATGCATGTGAAGCTGCTGATGTCCTGGCACACGCTAGTGTTTGAGTGTCTACATTTGGTGCCTGCACCCTGTAGGCTAGAGCACATACTTTGTTGTGCTGTGAAATCACATGCAGAAGAAGATGTTGAGTATTTGTTTACTTATGAGTAACTATCACTGGTCTTGTGACTCAGATTAAAAATAGCTTTAAAGGATGTCAGAAATGATTGATGACATGAAAGTAAGTCAGTTGTGTTCATTAGTAAAATGTTTATTGAAAAATGTGTCGTTCCACCTGTTCTCTTTCCACCTCTTGTCCCTATACTTCTCTGCTACACATTGCTACTGTCTGCCCCCCATTCCACCTCTGTTACTACCTCCAAGGGAGGCTCAGATGTGGAAAAATCCTCCCACCATTACACCTTCATGTGTTACACATCATGAACAAAGAGCAACAAGTGCATACATATCCTGCCTTGAAATGGCAGTGTGTAAGAGCCCATCAGGTCATTATCATGCATTTAAAGAAAGCTGTGGTATACTATTGAGGAAATGAAATGTGCAGAGTTTGATTTTAACAACTCTTTAGTTTAAGACAAATGCTTACTGAGGGTGGATGGTGCGTGTCTCGATGTGTTGGGTGTGGGTCTTTACTTCACATTCACATCACTGTGGGCCGAACTCAACTCCCGGCAGCTAGCAGGCTAAATCCACACCGCAAAAACTGAAGGCTGATTTATACTACTGCGTCTCCACTACGCTGCAGGGGCTGACGAGGACATGAGCACCACATACTTGTGCGTCGATGCGTCCGTGTCACGCAGCAATTCTCTGCCGAAATGCTTGAGGGCAGTGTGGTCTCTCTGATAGCCGGTCGCCTGCTTCCGGCCCCGCTACGATCTCAGTTTACTTTTCCACAGCGATCCAGAGCGTGTTAATCTACAGCTGATACATGTTGCTGTGTATCATACAGACATGATTACATGAAGAATAGAGAGGAGGAGATGAAATACATGGCCGACTTCCGGGGTTCCCGGAAGTGCTGTAAATGTGGGAAAGAAAATGCAGCCGAGCGGACCAATCACAGAGCTTGTGGTCCACGTCAGCTCTATGGGTAGTTACATTTTGGTGCACGTCAGCTACTTGCGTATACCTCTGCATAGGTGTGGGAGCTACGCTGACCCCCGGCGTAGGGTACTCCGTCGATTCGACGCAGAAGTATAAATCAGCCTTGATGGTTTAGGAATAGTGACCAAGCTACACAGAACTTCACAGCAATCATGACACAGGAAGACAGTTACATGTTTTTCCCTCTGTGAAGCCCCAAAAACAGACTTTGCCATAAATACTAGTGCATTTTTATTCTGAATTTTGCTGTAATCAAATGGCATATTTACATTAAAGATGGTTGTATTTCATCACACTCATCAACATCCACTAACTTTTAGAAATGCTGGTTTTCTGTTTTACGAGAAGAATATGCCATTACTGAAAGATGGGTCAAATTATTTTGTGCATAACTTTAGAGGATTTGCCAATCTAATTTGTTTTCTTTGCAATAAAACCTCTGACAAAGGAGTGTTGCCAAGTTACAGTCCAGTATAATTAGGATTCCATTAAAAAACAATAAAACTGTGAAAATCTGTCTTCCTTGAGACTAAAAAGCACCAGTGGCTCTTCAGCCTGCTTTAACAGCAGCTTTCACTGGACCATGTTCTTAAATGTTACCTTATGAAATCTCATTAATTCCCACTTAATTATAATCACACCCATTTGGTGGGTGTCTGGGGGGAAAGCTGTGATACAGGGAGATAGTATCAATACTGGAATCACATTCTGATAGGCCCTTCATTCACCTAACGAGCCAATGATCCCAATGCATTCTGGATACTGTAATTAATCATTTACATACTGTGCCATGGAGTGTCACCTGAGAGGTCATCCTGCTGTGCTTACCTTGTGCTCCTCTCATTAAAATGCTAATCCTAACTGCTTTCCCACCCCGCAGCCGAGGAAGACTACTTATAATGATTCTCTGCCTCTCACTTTCTTTGTGGCCCCTGAAGACCTCCATAACAGGAGGTGCCATGGGCCGAAAACAGGGAACTTTCAGCTGAACAGGAGCACTCAGAGTTGGTAGATATTCATTTATTCTACGGCGCTTCCCAGTGCTTCTGTGGAAACGCAGGGCTCATTAACCAAATGGGTTTTTTAAAATAGCTGTTTCCCTTCGCTTCACCTAGTTTATATACTGTAAGCCATAGGTGACTGATATTCATTGAGAGGGTGTTACCTAAAAGATTATGAACAGTTCAAGACTCATCTGTTGGTCAAAGAGAGGAAGATCAGGGGAGAGAAGAAGCTCAGCCTCCCACAGATATACACTCTGATGATTTAATGCTTAAACCAACATGAACCTGAGAGGTCGGAAGGTAGTAACAGAGCCAGGATTATGGTGCAGTTACGTCAAGAGTTGGTAGAAAATAACCAGACATGAGGTTCAGGGATGTGAAAGTGCGTCAGCATGGCAGCACAGATGTTTTGTTGTGTAAAGGTGAACGACACTGTTATCATAACTGATATTTTACTCTAAACTGTATCACTAGCTAGTGTTACTCATTGTTGCATGCCACAGGAGTACAGTGTTTGGGAAACATTGATTACCAATGGGAAATCTATTGATGGTAAGGTACAGGGAGCAGGCTAATGATTAAATGACATATGAGACACCAGCTCTAAAGGATTACACAGTTGTGGACAAGCTCTCAAATCAAAGTCTGTAAAGTTTTCACCTGATGTAATGCAACACAGATTTTAAATCTTGGATGTGATATGGTAGCTTCGAGTTTCAAAGAGTTTCAGGCTAACACCTTTGTTATAAATATCACCCTGAAGAATCTGGATGGAAACAAATATTTTTTTATTTTTGAAACAGACGTGTCTTTAAAATGTCATATCGGCTTTTTGAAGCTCTTAACACCAATAACAATAACAATAATAAAACGAGTGTCATTAGCAGAACTACAGGCTGTCTTTCAAGGGTATGGTTCAGTTTATACGACAACCTCAACAGAGGAGTGTCTCTCTGCACTGTAGTATTTAGGTGATTGGTAGTGGAGCTTAAGATTCAAACCACCAGCTGAGATGACCTTGAGTCTCATATTCCATCAGTGGAATATCTGTACTGTCATATGGTTGTGTCATTAGATAGAGAGTAATGCTGGAGCAATGGCATGACATGCTGTGCACTTGACTGAACAAGTCTCAAATGTGCTCATCATTTACATGATTTTCAAGCAGAAGCTGAATTATTGGGGAGAGTTTAGTTTCCCTCACCACAAATAAACTCTGTGATTAAAATGGTTAACGCTGAATGAAGCAGTTTCACTATAAAATTCAGTGACTTTATGATGCTCTTCTTTGGCGGTAGCTGGACAACACAAAGGTCAGCATGATTGCTGCTAGCTTGTTTGCAGGTGCCCTGATATTTGTAGGTTGGGATTCCTTTAATGTACACATTTTTTTTACCAGAGCTAAGTAAAATAGGTCCTTTCTTTCTCATGAATATATTTACCAGGTAATTAAAAACAGTAAAACACTGAATAGAGTTTGCTCAAGTTGAAAATCTATGAGCCTGATACCCAGGGGATTGAAGTTATGGCATTATTGTTGGCCCACTAGCTGACTAACATCCGTCAAACGGTTAATTAATAAACAACAGAGACAGCAAGAAACCAGGTAGCAAGAGTGATTTAAAGTCCAGCCAGACTCACATGACTCATGAAAGAGGAGTTAGAATGCATGAACAAAACAGGTTTAATATTTTGCAAGCAAAGACTCACAGTACGGCCTGAGAAATCACATGCCATCAAGCAACAAAGAGAAACCTTTTGGTATTTTATGCCATTGGGTTCAGGCCTCTGCCCAGCAAAGGCTGTATGTGAAACTAGACAAATATAATTCTAAGCTTTATAGGATAATTTATAATCATTCTGTTATGTAGAACATTTTTTTCTCTCTGAGGGTAAATGTTTTCCTTCTTTACACAGAGATACCCTGAAGTGATTGATCCCGTTAGCTGTCAGTCTTAAATGATTACAAACACTTGTCTTCAACTGATGGATATGAAAGTGCATCGTGATAATGGAGCGGTTATTTTGACTGAGCACTGCCAGTAAACAGGGCATATAAGAGCACACATGAATGGGCGGCTGCACAGCAAACCATGCATGCTGCCATCACAAGCCAGAGAGAGGCCTCCGCTGACTGGTATGGACACAGCTATAAGGACTAAAAATATGCACGCACATTTACAGTTCAGTTCATACCAGCGGATCACAGAGTGCTGCTTTTTCAAATTAAAATTTAAATATATTTACATTTGTAGCTTTTTAAAATAAATAAATAAATCAGAAACAATTTTAAAAAGAACATATTGGGGGTTGTTTCTATAAAAGATATCTGAGAACATTGAAGCCACTCTAATATTTAAGATAAGATAAGGTTCAGCACACAGTTGTAGACATGTTTGGCACAGAAAATAGAGAGCATCCAAGGTAACAAAAACTACCCATCCAGCATTTTTAAGCTCAATATTTTAATCTGCAATATTTTTGCTGGTAGCAAACACTTCTTGGAGTCATAACTAATTGTCTGTGTGTTTTTGCCAAGTCAAACACATAACTCCTAAAAAATGAAAATTGTTGTTTTTAGACTTGATGTTGTCTTAGAAAACAAACTTGGTATTGTATGTTATTTCTGCCATATTTGTTGACTTCTATAGTCTTACTGAAGCACATCGATTCATATTTTTAGGCCTAATTTTCATGAGTAACACAAAATGTTGTTAAAGTTTGAAAAAGAAACTTAACAAATATGTTACCTGTCAGAATGACATGGCTACCAACAACATCTTGACCACTGCTGACAGTGATGGATATGCTGACAGACATCACCCTGATGGATGCCACCACTGTCTGCTGATAAGAGAACTGATAAATGGCCTATTTATGTCATGTCAGGTTCAATAATGTGTCCAGCATCTTTGATGCTCTCAGATAAAATGATATTGCTTTGTAGTTCAACTAAAACCCCTTTAAGTGTTATGTCTAAGAACTCAAAAGTGTACAACTTAAATTATTTTTGAAATGTCTATAATCAGAATATGATATGTGAACAGTCTATAGGCTATAAAATAAGGTTTTATAGGGAAGTAACAGATGTAATTTATTGTGATCGTCTCTCTGATCTTACTCGCTGCTACCGCTGGTGTCTGCAATTTTCACTGTGCTAGATATATGCTGGGTGCAGAGTGCAAAGGATGATGGGCACATATGGTATGATGGTCTCTTAGGTTCCCACTTCCCTTTGCTCTGCTCCACTAAGGCTGAAACAAAACTACACTCGTTGCCTGGACGACCTTTCATTTCACACCATCACAGATTTACGACGTCATCAAGGCACTTTTGTTCTTGAGATATTGTGAAATGGACGATTCTGCATAAACAACCTGTCTCTCCCAACTTAAGAAAATGTTGTGCTTTGGTCAGTGACCAAAACCTTCAATATTTGACAATTTCTAACTTCAGTTTGGCACCTGCATGCTTCCTTTGTGTTGGAGTAAGTAATAATAAAAGGTAACTGGCACTCCATTTACTGACTGAAAAACATGCAGCAGTGAATCATAAGTTACCATTGAGACCAGTTTGGTATGTATGTAGGTATTCAGGAAAATAATTATGGCCAGGGTTTGAAAAAGTACTATTATTGCACTTCAGATATTACTAATACACTTTACGTAACCCACACAGCACATATGTGATTCATAGGTACATGCTTCAAACAAAAAAATCCCAGTAAACAAACTATACTGTTCGTTTCCTGCGGGAATCAAAACCCAGTCTCATGGCTACATTTCAAGTGTTTGTTTGATCCACTTAGGATCCCAAAACACTGTCATGCAGATTTTCTCGCTCTTTATATCAAGCCAACATACTATGACATCCACACCCATTCAAACCAATAAGCCATGGGGCAGGGATACAAATGATGCAAGAGGAGAACTCAAAGTATCATGTTTTGATGCTCTCCAAGTTGCTGTATATGGAAACTTGGGAACACTGGCTAAAATTAGAAATAGTAACATTTTCCATTGAAAGTTATTTTATCCGACTCTGTATTTAAGCATTACAAACTGCTTTACTGACTGTTAGTATTAGCAGTAATACAGTTTTTACAGTGGTAGTTTACAGAGCCATTTTTTTTTTGTTGGGTTACTAGAATACAGCTTACAGGTGTATGTGTATTTCAGCTCCATGGTTAAAGGTGTTGTATTGTACAAAGGATTTTGGTTCTGCAGTGCTGGAACAAAATCTCTAGTATCCTCAAAATGTTGCCCTGGGCATTCAGAGTTACACACCACAGTGCATGCTTGTTTAACTTCCAAACCGCAGATCTCAGCTGAGGATGTCTGTTGTCTCCAGACTATGACTAGAAAAAGCTGCATTGTAAGAAAAGGCTTATCTTTTTTTAATATTTAGATAAAACATTGTAAAAACTGGCATTGAGCCAGCAATCACTAATAAAACCACTTGAACATACACACGAGTACACACAGTTTCACTGCAAAGTAATAATATCCAGTTCTTTAATAACTGCTGCAGAAAACACACAGCTAGATGCTAATTAAAATATTTTCCTGTATTTCCATCTCTCAAAGTCTCATATGACACTGCACTGTCGAAGCTGACGGCATGGATAAATAATACTGTTACTTTTAATGGCAAGGAAAACAAATGTGCAGGGATTTTAATAATAATACATTTCTGTGAAACATATTTGTAGACAGTGAATAATGAAAGATAGATTGTATCAGTGCATACTACACATACAGCATAACTAGTGATCAGAGCAAATCAAACAGTGACACACAGGCAGCACATACGAAGCCTCACGACTGCTCGAGTTAAAAATAGAATTCAAAAACAGCCGAGCATGAGCTAAGGAATTAGTGCAAAAGTCATAAAATAATCCTGTAAAGAAACCTCCAGTCTCTCATTTGATACACACGGGCGATGCTCTTGGTTTATTTTTTTCGCACGAGTGGAAGCTCTGCTATTGTCTAGGGTTTAAAAATAGACTTTCATTAATACTGTCCATGACAATATTAATAACGTCAACCCTCCGATGGAGTGCAGAGGATTGAGGCAGCCCGACGTATTCAGAAAACATATTCCACTGTAGCTGCTGTTCGATAAAGCCGCTCTCCAGCAAACAAATGGCTGCAATAACTCCAGGCCTCAAACACAATGGGCTCTATCCAGAGAGAGGAATCAAATAAATGGAACAAACTGGCTGGAAGTGATATGTCACTATATTAGAAGCCTCTGTGCCAATATTAGATGCTACTATATCCACCATCGCCTCTGGGTCTGTTTTTAGATAGTGTTGGGGTTAACAGGGTCTCTCTGTCAGATGAGATGCTGTTTTGATGAGATGCTTTAGCCAAAAATGATGGCTACCTGGTCACTCTTAGTTCCACACTCACTAGCTGTGAGTGTTTGAATTACCACAAGTGTGAAAAATACAGCAATAATTTCCGAGAAAATTCCAAGGGCAGAAAAATCCAGAGTGAGGTAAGCACAACATAAGCAGTAGCAGTCCTTTGAATTTCCTCTAAGCAGCCATTATGTCCCTTTGACTTCATACACCTCATTTACTCTGCCTCATCTTTTCTTCTGTGGTGAGTGCTCCCCATCCTGAATGTGTTCCCTCTCCAAAGATTAGACTCAAATTAAAGAACCTTGAAAAATTTAATGGAAGAGGATCCAAATTAAAACATGGTCCATTTCATTTCAGATCTGCTGTGTAATACATTTCACCAGCAGATAAGATTCTGACCTTCTTTTATATTGGGGGGGGGGGGTATTATTACAAACCGGGCGAAGAACGAATCCAATTAGAGCATAAGCTAAAGCAGCACAAAAGAAACAGGAATCAATAAAACAGATGTCATGATAGAGTAAAGCGGATTCCAAAATCCCCTCCATCTCCAGCAGGAGAACCATTATTTATCATTGTCTCTGTGGCACCTTACTTATCGTCCTCTTCACTTTGGCAGGTGTGATTTATCACTGGTCAGCACAGAGGCCACTGATCCCTGAAAGAGGTTTGGGTTTATGCATTATTCAGAACTTATTTTTAATCTGCTACTTTAGGATTAGGTGGGAAATGCTTTTCTTTCTTTTCAAACGGCTTAGGACAATTGCTTTCTTCTTTCCACAGAGTTTGTTCATTGTGTATGAATCAAAGAGAAGGATATGCCAGTGAAAGCATGAATTATCCAGCACAGCAAAATATTGGAATATTATTCCATTGGGAAAACCTTGGACAAATAAGCCCTTTGAAGATACATTAAAACTAGATATCATTGCTTAGCTGATACATTTAAAGAGGTATGATTCTTGTCTATCCTTAGCTTCCACCCCCATTCCCTTTTCTTCATTGTGCCGATACTGTGAACAGCTGTCACAAGAGCGAGTCCGATCAATCAGGCGGTGTTATGAGAGGCTCGCTGCAGTCGCCAGTGAGCAACCATTGAACAGCAATAGAGTGAGAGGAGTCGAGTGTTAATGAGGTGAGTAATTAAAGAGGGGGATATTGAGCCTGCTGACCCCTATGGCCCTGCTGAGCAGAGGGACCAGAGACAGACGGGCCACTAGGCCAAATCGCACTAAGACGACTCATTAGCTGGACTCAGCTATGCAGGGAGGCTTAGGCCATTTCCTCATGCTCCCTCTGACCTACACCTCTCTCCAGTTTATTGTTATTTTAGAGTAATATGAAAGTATTGGGGTTCAAGAGTATTATGCCAATTGTATTCTCTGCCCTTGACTCCATCTGCCGTACCATTTTACTGGGCAGGTAGAATAACTGGTTTTACTGACTGTATAAAACCTGTAAGCAGCTGTGAGAAAATTAAGGCTTATGTCAATTTTGGCGCCCCCCTGTGGGCAAAGTAGTACACCTTATTACTTGTCTTGCCCTTCACAGTTCAACAGTCAGATGAGACTCTGTCATTGACTATATTTGTTGAAGATGCTAAGACAGGCTGTTTCTTTAGTTCCTCGCAGGCATTACACATTACAGTGGAGAAATGTCATGCTGCTGGTGGTCTTGTTGGCTTTTGTAAGTCATAAAGAGACATCAGTATCCATTCAATCTGTTTCACAACCAGTTATTAGCTTCTCACAGAGGCTTTGATCGAGTTTCTTTCATTTGTTTAATCAACATTTTAAAGTATCTATTTAAAATCACATGTAGTCTGCTAGTGTGTGGAGTCCCTCAGGGTTCAGTCCTTAGATTAATCTTATTTTCCCTACACACTGCCTTTGCGTAATTTTGTTACGTCATCCTCACAAATAATGTATCATATCACCGCTATGCTGATGTTACTTGGATCTATGTTTGTGCAAAACTCCATACCCTTAATCACCTGTCCTCTTGTTATGATTGTTTGGCCACTACATGAGAGTTGATGTCTCAAATGTCCTCTCTCTAACAAAACTGAAATATAATATATATAATTTGAATATATATATATATATTACAAAACCAATTAAATCCCGTCCTGTTATTCTGCCCGCCTCCTGTGCGTACATTTCATGATTGTTTGTGTTTTTAACTTTCACTATGATAATGTTTTGGTGTTTTCTTGAGTTTGACATGAACTGACGTATTGCAAAACACTAGCGATGTGCTGAGGACCGGTTTTGTATCAGTCATGATCATATGGTCAGGAATCAGCGGTGCTTGTGCATGTGAGCGGGGGCGTCATTTTGGAGGAGCTCCAAGGGGAGGGGGGAGGGGTTAGACCGAGTCCTGAGGAAATGCTACATTCAAATTCACGCTAGTTTTCCGTGACTACCAACCTTAGCTTTAAGTATAAAAATAGTGTGGTAAGAAGCTGAAGTGACTGGTTTTAGCAAGGGATTATGTATTGTGATTGGGTGGTTAAATCCTGCCATGGTGAGCAAAACCCAATGTGAATGTGGGTGGTGCAGTGGGTTGTTGAGGCGACTTATCGCTGTCTGTCTTCAGCCTTACTGTGACTCTTTGGGTGAGTCGTTTTACAGGTTTGAACAAGTTATTGGTGTTGAAGTGGTGAGCGGCTATCTTTTCACACAGTGCATTAACGAGTATTTTTTTCCGTATTTGAAAAGCAGGACCACTACAGCCTTTTGCTCTGCCATGATCACTGTATTCAACAGGGACTGAGAGGAAGGTGTTGTGTGTTTTGGTTGCCCTGAGCACTCGTTTCTCATGTCTGATTGGTCCCAACAGTCCTGTGACACAAGCGGTAAAGAAAACAGAGCCGTCTCAGTAGTGACAGAAAATGACTGTAACAGAAGGAGTGATAAATAGTTAGCAAAAGTACTCATATGGTATCCAGATTTTTTAAGTTATTAAATACAAAATGAGTTCTCAGTAAGTATCAAAGTACCACCGTATCGACACGCTCGTCCCTTCACCACAGTTATATTTCTGACCTACATGTTCCGTATACATCATATTCATCCCCTCTGATCATCAAATCTCTGCCATCCATTTCATCCCCAAATTGTGAAACAAAAGGTGAACATGCTTTGCTTTTTTCAACCTTTACTCTTGAGCATCATCCTCCACAATACACATGTGCCGATTCCTTGAACTGCTTTCTTCTCTGTTCTTTTGCTTGTTTGTTTTATTCTTATATTTGTGAAGAACTCTGTAAGCAGACACTTTAAAAGTGTAACATAAATAAAGCTTGAGTTTCATTTTTGGTAGGCTACATCCAAAAATACAACAAAGAAAGTGTGACTTATGCTTACAGTCAAATACCTCTTTGAAGCCAACATGCTCTTGGTGCCAGGAGAGAGAGCAGTCTCATGAGATGTAAGGACAAACGAGGCAACGAGGAACATGATGCGGGGGAGATGTGGGACTTTGGCCAATGTCTACAAGAAACCAGGGAAGCACCCGCATCCACTGCCAGCAAGAAACACTGTATCCCCAATGAGACTTATATAGGCTAGGTTAGTGCGTGTGTGAAGAGTGATGACTCATTTTGCTGAAAATAAAACATGGAATAAAGATATAGAATAAAATATGACAGCTTCTTGTTCGGTAATAGACTTAAACTTTGAGAATGTCACTATTCTCCCTTTATTACAAAACGTGCTTTGAAATTATATCAATGATGTAAATACTAGTGATGTGTCATGATCAAAAGCTGCGGCTCTGAGAGCCGATGCTTTATAGTGAATCAGAAGAGCCTGCTCGCATCATGAGAGAGCATGCTCCCAGTTTTCTGAGCAAGTGGCAGGCCCAGGCCTCAGTCTTTCCACGTCCGGTGAAGGTGATGGAGGCTGTGTATCATGGCTACATCTGTTCCTTCCGAGAGAGACTTCTCGAAGACAGGGCAAATACTCACTGAGAGGAGAAATCGTATCAGCCTATCCAAGCTGAGGCATCTGATATTTCTCAATGCAAACCTGCACTGAGGACATTAATAATGTTTGCTCCAGTTTGGTTCTGGTTCTGTTTGCTTGAGTTTGGTTCGGTTTCTGTTTGCTTGAGTTTGGTTCTAGTTCTGTTTGCGTGAGTTTGGTTCTGGTTCTGTTTGCTTGAGTTTGGTTCTGGTTCTGTTCTGTGGATATGTTTGCAGTTTTTTGTTAATATGTAAAATAAAAAAGTTTGATTAAAATACTAAACAAAAGTAAGAATGGTTTTGTAACAGAATAAATGCACAAAATCAGGCAATTATAAGGCTTCTCATAAAAACACTGTACGTAAAAGGGTTTTCAACACACAAACCATTAGTTTTTGAAAAGTTAAGGTAAAATATAGGGCTACAAAAGATCCTAAATTAAGAGCTGTTCGGGAGTCGAAAGAGCAGGCTCTTCTTTGGGAGCCGAGTCAAAAGAGCCAGCTCTCTGAAAAGAGCCGAACTTCCCATCACTAACAAATACAAATAATACCTGCAAATTATCTTTAAGAAATAAAAAAGGAGAGGTCTACAAAATGGATTCAGTCTTCAGTCTGCTGTAGAAGTATACAACTTTTTTCAGGGCCAATTCTGCTGCTGCTCCAGATGAGTTTTATTCACTGCCCGGTGGAGACATGAGTTCACAACAGAGCTGTAGTATTCTCCCTGACCCAGTGAGTTTCAGGCCATGATTTTATATTCAAGGATACAGAATAAAAGAGAAGTTGTAGGCAAGGCTGAAAAGAATACAACAGACATGAAACAACCAACTCTCAACAAGAGGGTTCATGCTAGTTTCTTTTGAATATGCTGTGATTTAAACAGAGTATGCAAAACCACCTCGGTCTCACAGCTTCATGTTAAACAATGACATCATTCTAAAAGAGAGTGGGCTGCAGGGCCTCATCGGAGAAACTTCAGATATTGAGCAAAACTAAAAAAGCAGAGCAAGTTCGGGAAATGCGAGACACTCATCCATACAATATAAACTGTATTTAATAAAAGACGGTACATATATAATTAGAGCCAAAATGTCATTCAATTATGAAGAAATGGAGTCATATTCTTTGTTCTTTTACATATACCTGACTAATAAATCTCATGCTCAATCTGATATATGCATGTAATTATAGAAGGAGCTTTTATTGAATTTTAATTCTACCGTGCACAATTATCTCATCATGAGCTGAGCTACATGGTAATTTATATAGTGAAAGGAAATTAAACAGTAATTTGCCTGACACTTGGAAAACTAACACTGTTGTAGTATTATATATGCAGACTATGTTTCTTCTGCAGGTATTCAGGTTTGGGCGTCACGCTGAAACAGAGGGAGCCGATAGATGAGTCCTGTGCTGCAGAAAACTTAGTCTCTCTGTGGACAGTCACAAATAGGACCAGGTAAAGCGCAATGATGTAAAGTGCTGTATTGTTCAGATGGCACTGGGATGAGCTGATGAAATATATTTCTTACATTTTGGATTGATTAATTCAGAGCTATTCTTTTCAGAAACACATTCATCAAGTGACTTTTTAAGCATTCGATTAAAGTGCACCAAAGTTTTTAATTTGAACTTTGAGTTAATTGTCTAACTTTAATATAATTTATGCTGCAACTTCAAGATGAAATTAATGTCTCCAAAACTATTTGTTCTTTAGAGTGACTCAACATCTGTGTATCCACCTTAAAAAAACATCTCCATACTTCTCAAGGTGATTTGCAAAAGAGGACAGAACAAAGGGCCTTTTCAATATTTTATCCTGTGGCTATCACCTGTATTTCAGCGCAAATTGAAGATAGTGTAAGCAGTAAATCTCACCTAATCTGCTGTTCATATTTGGAAATGGTAATCATCTCTCTGATGTGTTGATTGGCACAGAGTCACTCCAAACACTAAAGGTGGTGAAGTGAAGAGGAGCCAGAGACAAGCTTCTCTTTGAACATCATCACTAATTTATTGCTGTCCGGGAAATGCTCCACTCTTTATTGACTGATCCTTTCCAAATATTGGGGAATACAAATTAGGTAATCTCTAATGGTATCTGGCAGATACTCATTTCCTGCAGTGTCATACTCTTTGAATGCACTGAGCCATAAGATCCGAGTAATCATAAAATGTGTGTGTTTTTGTGTGCTTAAATCTCACTCCTAGTGAGGCAGACAGAATATTTCAACCTCTGCAGGAAAAAAAGACATTTTCACAGAGAAAATCTATGAATAACAAAGTGTGAATACCCCTATCCCCTCCCAAATGTATGATCCCATCAGTTGTTTGTCAGTAGAAATGCATTAACACCTCGCTGCTGACAACACAAAGAAATCAATGCTCGGCTTCCTCGCCCACGCTCAAACTATTTCTGTAAAAGGTGGATAATCCATACAATGGCAACACATCCAATTAGTGTTTGGGTTTTAAAGGAATGATTTAAGACCACGTTGTAACAATGGGATTGGACTAAACAAAGTGGTCTGATCTGATGAGGTTACTACAAATACAGCTCCAGCAAAAGCATCCGCACTATTCTAAATTTAGAATTTTATGATATGATTAACACGGGCCGGTATGAGATTCTGCAAGGAGGATTACCTCAAGGTAGTTGTAGGAGCAGTATGACAAAAAATATTAGTGGTTTTGGATCCGTGAGTTTTTCAAACCGTGGTATACCAGAGAAGCCAGAGACCAGCCGATACTTTGATATGATATAGATTTGGTACTACTTTATATAAGTTGAAGCAGGTAGCTGCAAATAAATAAATGGTGCGAAAAGGGATTTCTACCCACACTTTTCACATAAGTTTGCTGTTATTTGATCAAGCATTCAAACATATGCCGATGTTTCAGTATCAAAAGGCTTTTTTTGGCTAATGTTCAAACTGCTGTCGGCGCTGTGTGTGAAAATGATAAATAATAGTGAGGCCTGCAGGGGATTTTTTTTTATTATCGCCTCTTATCTTTAAAGTTTTTTTAACCTAGGATGACAACATTGATGTTTTATTTGTTGCTCACATCTGAGTGATTTGTTAATCTTTTACTCAACTGCATGAAGCAGCTGTTACTGTATCTCTTAACAGAATTCAATTTCTCTGAAGCAGAGGGAATTTTCCCTGGATAGTTGTGTTGAGTATAAGCGCTAACTAACCTAGCATTTAAACACTGACCTTCTGTTTGAATTTGTCATAAGGTAGATGAAAATGTGACACACATATACAAATGGATAAAGGTAGCCCTTTGAAAACAAACGGTCTGTAGATAAACTGTCTTAAAAATACAGTTTTTTACCCACTTGCAATGCATCATTTCTTTGTCCAGTGAGGGTGGTGGGTGGGGTGTGTGGGGGGGGGGCTCTGCTTTTCTTAGACACAAGTAGGGGGGACTTTGTTCTTTTTGGCACAAAAATTAAGGTTTACATCGTTTGCATCATCGTGTTATGTGTCTGTTGATCATATGTAGACATTACTCTATATTATGTGTTTGAAATGGAGAGAAAACATGAGTGGCAGTGAGCAGCCCCAATCTCAATTAAGGACTATGTTGCGTAATTCTATTTAAAATGATCCAGAATAAAGGTCAACTCCACAAATAAATTGATTCTAATAAGCAAAACTACCAATGGAGCTACAGCAGGAGGGATGTTTGCTCTTGAATCACCCACATAGCGATTCATCATGTGTCTGCCTCATGTGACAGTGTGGTAGTAAGCTCACTACGCTCCTCCTCAGCTGTTGCTGTGGTGATGATAGCTGCAGAAGACGGGTGACCAGATGGAGCATCTGTTGGGGTTTTCCTACGCTGAGTATCTGATGCCACATATGAAGCTGATGATGCCTTTGAACTTTACACAGTCAACACATCCCGCCTATTTTAGTTGCATCTAACCACCACATGGTCCTTACACACAATGACACACACACGTGCACTGCAAACATCAGAATCTGTATTTCTCCTCACCACATCTTCCCATTTTTGAGATAAGAAATACCGAGCTCTAAACAGGAGACGCAGCACGGCAGGTCTCTTCACTCAAACATCCCACGCTCGTCTCCATGCAGAGATGGCCTAAAACTGACATTGACAACAGAGGCATCATTAATCTTTATAGCAGCTATGCTCAGAGTTTTCCTCTCCTCTCTGCCTGTCTACTAGGTGGCACGTCCTCCTGAGAGCGCTATTCAACATCTTGGACGTGTAGCATGCTGTCAGAGCAGAAGATGGAGCATGTGCTGGGGAGCAGATGAAAGGCAAACAGGGCATGTATTTGAATATAACCCGTGAGAAAGCATTTACAGAATTAACAGCTTAAGCAGCCCTGAAATCTCCTCTTTATATTTCCTTCACCTGTGCCCATGGACCTGAATACTGCAGTGCAGCTTAGGTTGTAAACGCAGGGAGTGTGTCCTCAGCCTGCTGTCAGCATGTAAGGAGACGATGCATGCATGCACCCATGAGGGCCCGCTTCCTGTGAGTATCTGGACTTAACATGTGCTGTAAAAAAAGCTTGTATCTATGATCGTCACGGTTTTTATTGCAGTGAAACCTGTCTTGTTCCAGAGATATTAAACACACACAAAAGGGCACTGAGAAGGTATAATCGAGGCGATGCCCCAATTCTGTCAAAATGTTCCCTCTCTGAGTCTCTCTGCTGTTTTCTGGGCTGCTTTGTTGCCTGGCGCGCCTATGAGAATCAATCTGCTCTTTACACCTGGGTTAGGACAGCACCCACCAGCCACAGTGTGTAACTGTAGCAGCAGTAAAGGGAGGAGAGACTTTTGTTGTCTTATCAGCCGACTACGACGCTTCTTTGTTCCAAAAAATGTATAAAAAAGCAATGATAATTGGATAATGATATATAATAACAGTATCTATATTGTATCATTTATGCCATACATTCAAATCTAAATATTATATAATCCAACATTAAGTCCACATAATCAAGTTTTCTTCCTTTCTTAAAATATTTGGATTTATATCGAAATTGAAATTCTGACTAACTAAACTAGTCCACAGGCAAGTAAACACTCAAACACCAGTCAAAATGAATTAAAACAACTTATTATCCAGCTTTCTTTTTTATCTTTTGGTTGTGTAAGATGATGGATTTTGATTGGTCTAAATCCCCTGAAGACGGTTGTATACTTTCACTAGCATGAGCAACGCCAGAGGAAAACTGGTCACACGTCATGTCATGTCGATCAGCAGAAAAGAGTTCTGGCACATTTTGCTTATGCTATTTGACACCATAGATCGTAAGGTGAGGTAAAACCGTTAGTTTCTGTTTGGGTCAAAACCATGTGGCTAAAATTTTAATTTCAGTTAGCATGCTAATTCTTCAGGCTACAGACATTTCTATAGTGGGTCCTGTCCAGCAATATTAGCAATGGCAGCGGAGCTGGTAAGTGAAAATATACATTACCGGTCAAAGAAAAAAATTAACTGAAACCACGAGCGGTGGTGAAGATAGCTGCAGTGTTAAAAGCTGTGAAAATTGCCTGGTTTATTCTAAAAGATGTGTCAACCACAGAGCTCAAAGCAGAAGGAGAGCTAACTGAGGACAGTTTAACTAAGGGATAATGTATAGTTAGCAGGTGGTTATGGGAAGTAGAATCCGGACAGGGTGAGACAAGACCCTGACATGAAGCATACTGCAATAGTTGTCTGCACAACTCAATTCCCATTATTTATGTTCTGATTTTATTTCCTTATAATTTGCCATTCATTAGCAAAGATAAAAGCACTTTGTGACCTGGGGTAAGACATGTGTCCTTTAAATAAAGTTTTTGGATTATTATTGAAGAGAATAAGACTAAATAACTGATGGGACTCTGAAGTTTATTTTTAATCAAATCAAAGAGAACTGTTGAATCAAATTTTGATTTCAAAGGTCATTAATAGAGTTCCACCTGTTTTTAATCTTAAAATCACGGAAACGTTCCAGTCAGAGCAGACATTAATGCACAGACTAAACCTGCCTGGAGGGGGGGATGTGTGGAAAAAAAAAAAGGTTTCCTTATAAGCGTGAGCTGAATCCTTATTCTCAGTCAGGGGTCAAGAGCTGTGACCTGGCTCCAATCTCAGTGGCAGATCCAAACGTCTCCAGTAGCAAAATGACAAAGATTAACTGTCCTTTGGAGCTTGAAGGCTCATAATTAATGCTGCCTCACTTCCCTGTGTGCCTCTGCTGCCAGGAGGATTGACACTGAATTGATAGAGTTGCCATTTAGGGGTCAGCCATACCAAGATGGGACAGACAGAATCGGGCACGTATTTGTCAGGCTTAAGCCTACATTGATCTGGCGGCTGAATGTTTAATTTCCCTAGTCTCACAAAAAGAAAAGGCTCAGTTATCTTTCCACCAGAAATCAACACTCACTCAAAGAGAACCTTACTTTTTCCCTTCAAACTGAGCAAAAAGTTAGGAGTCATGTGGGTGAGAAAGCAGGAGTTTTGAGGTGGGGAGACATGCTGAGTGGTGCTGGTCTCTGTGTGGAGTACAGTGCAGTAAACAGCATTAGAAAAAGGGTGGCTTTGAAAGGCTCCCTCCTACCTCTGAGTGGGCCCTGCAAATCCCTCTATTGAAGTGGGCTTATTTCTTAACAGCGCTCCTACCATTTTGTATGGATCCTCTGGAATCCTCTTTGCACATAAACACCCACAATGAAGTTGACAAAAAAAAAAAGGAAATGCTCTATCATGATATATAGTCTGATTCATAATCAATAAACGAGGGCGTGAGAGGCGGGGTTCTATTTTCTGTGCTTGGACTGTCTGGAGAAACCAATAAGCCAGTGAGCCAGTGAGACACACGGTACAGAGGGGAACAAAATCCTGCATATTACAGTGGCAATGGAAAATGGGCAGCGGTCCTATTGTTTATATAGAGGTTAAGTCCTTTGGCCTCTGCCTCACCAAAGTCAGCTCTCATAAAACAAGCAGAGCAGTGTTTTATGGCACAGGAAGACAAAATGCCTCCAAGACTTACTGAGATATCAGGAAATAAATATAAGGGGATCCATGTCTAATTCGCCTTGGTGTCAACCCCTGAGAAAATTGAAAATGGGTAGTGAATAGCTCAATTTGTCTTGATGTAATTTAATGGTCGGTACCTGTTATGGGCTCAGTCTAATGCAGTAAAACACAAAGAGGGAAAATGCCTCTGACTCAGGGAAACAGGCCGCAAACTGCCTGGCAGCTGCCTGAAAGCTTTTCAATTTTCTGTGAAAGCTGTGTTAAAAGGCTCCAGCATAAAGTGGGAAAAGAGAGAGAGAGAATCCCAGGCATATTTCTCCATTTCACTTTACCCGAAATATGTCATTATGCCCAAATAATGTCAGTGTTGAGGAGGTTGTCTCTGTCTTTCAGTTTTTTTAAATGATGGGGGCAATTTTCAGTCCATTTTTCCCTTGCCTGAATTTCAAGTTAAGAGGTTCATTTATATGTCAAGGGTGAAAACTTTGCCAGCGTTCAAGAATACAAGCTGTCAATGAGGAAATAAGCACTCATTTTATTTTTCATACAAATGTCCTCAGCAGAGATGTGGTCATTGTGTGACAGCAGTAATAGAGTCAGAAATTAGGTTCAGATTGTTGTACTGCATCCGCAGAGCTGACATTAATGGCCTCTGGTTGGGTCGTTGAAGGCCATTAGCAAAAAAGGACAACGCTTTGGAGCTGTGAGAAGATGAGGAAATGCACTGTGCTATGTAATGGTTGGAACTTGGAGTTTAGTGCCCCACTGAGTACGATGCCTGTGTATAGGAGGTATGTATAGGAGGACAGTGAATCGTACAGTTTGTAATATGAAGGCAAAGTTGCACATCTGCTTTAGTTCCCTATATATGTACTTACGGAAGACTAACATGGACCACTACATAAATGTGCTATCTGATCATATTAAAGTGCACACTGAGCAAGGATACTGAATTTAAAGTACCCTGAAGTATCTTTCATACACACACTCCTGAAAACAAGTTTCAGGAGCAAGAACATGACATTCCATCTTTCTTGCCTTTTGTGTTTAACTTCATGTCATCGTTCCTCGTTGTTGAACCAGTCTGAGGTTAAGTGGTTTGCACAAACAAACAAAATATCACCAAGTGTAGCCAACACATTGTTTCTAAAAAATAAAAAGCAACCACTGTTTACTTTGGTCCTCCAGCGCTGGGACAGAATAAAAACATTTGTGTTTTTGTTCTGCAACCAACACCGAAGCAAAACCACAATAGCATAAAATGAAAGTTTTGGCTGTTTGCATACTCACATGTAGCCCAACCCAAAAGTGTCAGGAAGGAATACATTTTATGATTGTTGTCTGTGTGAATACAGCTTGAGACACATTTACGCATGTGTGTTAGCTTATTCAGCAATACCAATATGTCAGAGGTCTACAAATTCAAACATGTTTTGAAATCTACTGATAGCCAATGAGGTACACCGGGTCTTGGGTGTTAAAAGCCTGAGTGCTGCCTTTAGGAAGCAGAGGTACAGTATTTGGAGTGGGGAGTGCTGCCTTGCTTCCTCTCACAGAGATGTTGCACTTTTGTTGTGTTGCTGTGTTTTGTTAATTTGGTGCTTAGTTGACATACATTTCATGGTTTCAGCTGTTGAAGGTATTTTCTGTGATTTTTGGGGGTCATGTTGTGCATTGTTAGCCCCATGGGGCCACTTTAGAATAGGGTGTTGCAATACCACAAGAAGATCTGAAAGACACTTGTAGGCTGCTTGTGTTTTATGGAAGAGGCAAACATTGAAAATGGGAGAAGAATACTCTCTTTAATCTAGCAAAGTAGTTTTCAAGACCAAACCTTCTTGCTACAGTTGCTATTTTCTATTCATGATTACTTTGGACACAAAGGTGGAGCTCTGCAATCATTTTGAGTTTCATAGTTTACTTTTATTGTCTTATTACTGTTTGTTGTAACTCTGTGGCATTGCTTCTTGTTTTATGAATATTCGAATATTTATAAATTGTATTACTTCAAGAACATAATGAATGCATGATACCATACAATATTCAATGTTGGAGTTATTCTAAGACAATCAGTGGATTTCTTTAATTATATATATTTTTTCTAATTATTTTATATGGACAAACTATCTCTTTTTGCTTGTGGAGATGACCTGATTCTTTCAAGCAAAATCAAACAATTACATCAAAAAATGCTCAGTAAAACACAGACTTTGGTATTGCATGGGATTCATGTCATACAGAACATCAAATGGGCGGGGATCATTTCATCAAAGAACATTTCCTGACTGTTTTCAGGGATTCAAACTGTAGAACCGATACAATCATCACCCTCATCAGTGTGAGCCAAAGGGATGTTTACTGGATCTGATTAAAAGCACCCTTACACTGTCAATCTACATCAGGATGGATCAATGTAAATAGAATAAAGCAAGCCAAACAACAGGATCTTTAGTCTACATCATTCCTTTTCACTGATTTCACTTACATCTGCCACCAACACAGACAAAGTCATTACCGGACCAGTAAGCCAGCCACAAGACAGGAAATTGACTTTTTCCATCTAAGGCCAAGCTTAGGTTCAGCTATTTTCCAACCACTCTCACTGTTTGACCAGCTAAGTGAAAATAGTTATTATGAACAGGCTGCTATTTCTGAAGGCTTAAAGTGAAGGGAAGACCCTCCATCATGTCAAAAAACTGATCCAAAGGGAGCATATTTTACACACAGATCAGCATGTCATTAGCACAGAGACTAACACAGTTCTGGTGTCAGAAGAAAAAACAGATCTGGTATTTGATATTTATGCGCAGGCCCACATGATCAAAATCCTTTTTTATGATTTTGTATACAACAATGTATTCTCATTGAATTGTTCCAGATTTATATTAAAAACAAAATAAAATATATATGCTAATATGCTTATATACTCTATACTTATATGAATCAGTACAAATTAATAACAATGACAAACTCTTCATTTAGACACATGTGACCTCTGGCTGCACCCAACAGTGCAGCCTATTACTTATACCATTGGCAAAGTGGCCTATACAAAATCATGTAGTTTCACAATAATATTAAACTTTACAGTTCATACACAGTCTGAGGACTCAGTTATTAGTGAAAGGCAAAGTCAAAAACCCTGTGAAACCATGGCAGTCACACCAGCACCATGGACAGCTCTACTCCTCAACCATGACAAAAACAGCTCAGAGGGCATTATTATGCTCCCTCTCATGTCTCTTGCACGGTAAACATTCACCAGTTCATATTTACACCAATGTTGCAAGACAGTTAAATACAAAATATTTGTAATAAGCATAAATATATACACTATCAAAATAACTATTTATCAAAAACCATCAAACTATTAAACTATAACTGCTGCTGAATGAAAAAAAAATGATGATATTAATTATGCTGGGAGGGCCACATTCCTGGATGGGCTGCTCCTGCCCCATGGAGCCTATAAGCTGAAGTGTGTGCAGAAGCTTTACATAAAGAGAGACTCAAGCTAACATGTCAGTCTTTTGGTTTGTCAGTCTACCACTTTGGTCCAGTTAAAATGTCTCAACAACTACTGGGAGGTTTTGTGTTGTCTTTTTTGTCTCCAGTTGATGTTGACTTAATAAGCATGGATTTGTCAATCAATCAATCAATCAATCAATCTTTATTTGTATAGCGCCAAATCCCAACAAACGTTACAAACATAGGAGGTCTAGACCACTCTATGTCAAATTATGAACAGAGACCCAACACCAAGGCAGGGAAAGACTCAGTCTTACCCCACCTTAATCCACAATGAGCATTGCACCTCGCAGTATTTAGCTAGTTATAGCGGCGAGGAAAAACGTCCTTTTAACAGGCAGAAACCTTGAGAAGAACCAGACTCATGTTAGACAGCCATCTGCCTCGACCGCACTTGTCTTGAATATGTTAAATGTTCTATGGGTATTTTGTAGAATTATTTTAAACTTTGGCAACCACTGAATGCCATTGTTTTTTTTTTAACAGAACCTTGATTAATTACTTTCCAACAAGCCTACAGTAAGTTTTGTATTATGACAAAAAATAACAAATTAAATTACTTATCAACATTATCTCTGCTCTGTAGTGCTTATGAAAACATGGTAGCTTTTATACACTGTTGACACCATACTTTCATTTTTTTTGTCAATGTTGACACTTTAAACCATGCATTAATCTCAAATCATTCCTGCTTGTGAGTACAGTTGCACCGAGTTGCTCAGCTGGCTGTAGACTCTTCTGGTTTGTGTACCCTGCTCAAAACACAGTAATGTTTTTCCATGTATCAGTTAAACTTCCAATGATACATGGATGTTAGTTTTTATAGCTGTGAGCTGTACGATTTTCCTGCTGTTGGCAAGAAATGTTGACATCTTTGTTCTGTTGTGCTGGTTATTTCACCAACATCAGTCAGTACTTCTGGGCACCACACACCACCAAGCAGTCTGCCCAGAAAGACTCCAAGGTATCCAAAATAGCAGCAGGCCAAAGTCATTTCTCTCCCACTCGGCTGTGCTGAGAACAACTAAGAGTATCTATTTCATATTGTATGACTGGTGTTTCAGGATCAATAGCCCAAAGTCCACGAGGGAAAACCCTCTGGATCTGGTCTGAAATCAAATTGTACACAGCCTGAAATAGCTCCTGTGTGACTAATTCCCTTCTCTCTGCTATAACAACCGAGATTGCTAGTAGCTTTTTGTAAGTACCAGAAAATTAGATTTTTTTTACCCTATTAGAGACACAACTCTCATGAAGATCCCGTTACAAAAAGATCTGGCTTGTCAATTCATAGCTTATATGATCAAAGATGGCCTGCATGTTTTATTAGCCATCTGGTAGCTCTGTTTGGCAATTCAAAAGCAATTTAATGGTTGTAACATTGGGTAGAAACAAACAGTGGGTAGTTTGAGGGCATAAGGTTGATGAAAGACAGAGTGATACAGTAGGTGCAAGCAGGCAATTAGCTGAATGGCAATCCCCTTGTTAAAGGCTGGATTATACCCAGGTTAGATTGATTAACTGGCTTTGGTTTGGTGACAGCTCCCATATCTCTGCCTCACTGCCCACTGAAGCAGTATTAGGACTTTGTGTTGGCAGCAATATGGCTTTTAAATTTAACAATCTGTGCCCAGACTGAGTGGAAGGGCTCAGGAGACAAGTTGACAGAGGGGAGCCTCCCATCACTTGTCAGCATTGTCAGGGGTAATGCCTTATTATCCCCAGTCTATTGGCCTCTATTCATGTCATCTATCATTCCCATCACCTCTCCTTTGTGGCCCACGTCAGAAAGAGAGGAGGTCTGGAGGGGATATATGTAGATAAATATGTGGAAAATTGGCTCGGTATGGATCCTATTGCTCGTGCAGACCTCTTTGTTTGGTCACTGAAAGAGGTGGCTTTTGTGTATCTGCCAGCAGGGCCACGGCTCTCTCCATCAATGGCACGCCATTCAGGAGATAAGCATCAGCTGGCAGCCCACTCCACTGACACCACCACTTCCTCCCGGAGTCAGCAGATTACATTTTAGAAGTTGACAGCTTGTTATCACTCTGGATAGCAGGAGGGCTTAATCTTTTGTTCTTTTCTAGCTTGGGCAGGGCTGAGGAGTCTTCGGCTTGGGTCACCGATTCCAGCGACTTCCCTGCCTCGTGCCCTCTGCAGTGACACACACCGTGAATAGGCCACTCTCCTCAGCTCTTTTCATCTTCAGCTAAGAGTGCCTTGCACTTTGTAGAGGGATTACAGTGATGGAAGCCTCAGCAGTGCACAATGATATCCATTCAACGTGTCTCTCTGGCAGACAGGGGATGGGTTCAAGTCTGATTTGATAATGGCCGCGCTTGCTTCAGTCTGGAGGGACGGATCACAGCTCCTGGAGCATGGCTAGCCTTTTGGGAACGATCATGTGGAATCCCTCTCAGAATAATTTCCATGGCCATAATAGGGAAGGAAAATGCCATGGGTCTTGGATAATACTTCAGCTCATGCTAATAGAGTTACACAGAATAATTTTCTTTGGTCAAAGTTATTGCAAAAAATGTCAAACTTAGGCACAAGTTATATGGACATGTGTGGAGGCAAGATGATTTAAGAGAAAAGGAAGGTCTCAGGTGCCGGGCCTACACAAAGAAAACATTTCTTATACAACAGTCTGACCTCGAAAAGGTCAGGTAGTTGGCTGCTTCCTTTTGACCGAGCCACGCTTTTGAAAAATATCCACTCTTTACTCCAGCAGAAACATTTCATTTTGATGGATTCAATCTTTTGCTGCTGAAATCTAAGAGGCATTCATCTATACATGTTAATTGAATAAAGAAGTGCTTTCAAAAACATATATGGGCAAAGATATAATTCATTATTGTGTGTTTCAAGAGTTCAGTAGACTATATAAGTAGGTAATATCAATTAGAAACAGATACAGGCCTTGAATATTTCATCCTAACGTTTGGCAAAGAGTCTCTAGCGCTCACAGATATTAATTAATTGAAGTTTTGGAAGAAAAATATAATAAGCAGTTCTGGTACCTCAACAATAACTGTTTGTGTATTATCTTATCTTTCTGAGTGCGTGATAACTTGAGCAACCTTGAACATTGGCATTTTTTATCACTGCTTTGCTTTTGAAACCACAAGATGTCTCCTTGGTGAGAACGGTGGTTATATAACCTCTCTTTCTCCTCCCACTCTCTCTTTGTAAGTCTCTTCCTGTCTACGCCGTTCGCAGCCTCTCAAGCCCGTGCTGGAATATGGGTACAAGCTTCTTTGGTCGGAAATACTTAAGAGGAGCTCCTCTGCTTATCTGATGTGTTTGCAGTAGTGATGACAAGTTTTCTGACAGGAACACTGTGTTTGATATGAACAGAGGCAGTGACACTAGAAAAATCATCCTGCTTATGCAACACATCAATGCTGTCTGATGAAATTAATTCTACAGACAAAGTTTCCATCTGTCACAGTGCAGACAGGCATTGGAGTATCACATCCTCACCAACTTTGAAGAAAGCAGATATATTCCTAACAACATTTAGGTCTGTGGAGGGTGTTGGTTTGGTTAAATACTCTTTAGAATCAAGTATCAGTCCCTTTCTCTGAGCTTAATAATAGAGGACAGGAAATATACTGGTGGAGAGGAGCTACCTGTATGATCAACCTGCTCACTTCTCTTTCTTTGTACTTATTATAAGTAGTGATACAACACAACATCTCCTGTCACAGCATTTAATGTAGCCCCCAATTTGAATTCATGCTTCTTCACATATTTCAACAGCTGTCTACTGGAAAAGCTGATACATCACACTTTTCCCAGCATCTGCCTCATCAACAGGTATGAGGAGGACAGAGGAACCTTAAAGGCGAGTGTTTTACACAAAACTACCATTGCGTGATTTCAATAACCAGCAAGCATGCTTCTGATAATTAGATACTGATAAACCACAGTTGAAAATATGTTAAAAACAGGATGAAGAGTTTATGTTTACCAATAACTTTTTTTGTAGAAATTGATCAAATGTTTATGTAAACAAAACTAAGGTATATATATATTTCTTAACAGTTTCCTAGCTGGTTAAAAAAAAAAGGTTGAAATACGGTCTTGGACATCCAAACCTGATTTTACCTCGTTTTCAACCAAATTTTATAATTTTTGTTGGAACTAAAATCTAACATATGATCGACTAAGCAAATGAAGGGAAGTATGAGTTGAAACTGTGTTGGATTCCGATGGCTTCATAACACCTCTCAGGGTCAGCTATAGTGTTGTAAGTCTCATGGACTACAGTAAGGTACAACTTTACAACTTTACCTTCTAGTGAAGGTCAAAAAAGTATTCACGACTGTACAACCATTGAATATATCAATTCACTCACCGTGAGCTATTGTTCTTTGCATCTTCAATCCAAACAGGTCTAAAAAATAACTAAGAATAATTTGTATTATTTCTGTAAAAAAATCTGAAAATAGCTTGAAGAAGAAAAGGACTGGCTGAATGTACAGAGTTCATTTGTTCAAGTTTGGTGATCTACTATGACTACGCGCGGACCGCCCTATTTAAATGAGTATTTTAATCTGGGGCTAATCTAGCAACGAAAATAACTGGACATGTCTTTCTTGGCATATTGGATGCAGAGCAGTTTTCAGTTTTGGCTCTGTATTTGTCAGTCATGTTGCTGTTATTAAGCAGCGTTTGATAACCAGAAGAGTCCTGATTAATTGGTGCTCCAATGGGAATAAAAACCTTTTGTTTCCAGGGAAGACTGAAGATTCAGTGTTGGATAGATAGCAGAACAACTCAGACGCTGAAAGCCAAGGACAATGTCACAGTAAGGAAGAAGCAAAGTGTTGGGTTTAATCAGCATACTGATTAACTCAATCAACTACCATAGACCACCAGTTGCTACTGCAGAGGCTACATAACCTTGGTTTTGATTTTAACTCATGCACTTGGTTTAACAGCTATCTTTCCGATAGGAAGCAATCTGTTAAACTTGGGAGCCATTTTTCAAGTTTTTTAGTGCTTTCGAAGGGAGTTCCACAAGGTTCGATTTTAGGTCAGTGTTATTTACTATTTCTATTAACAATATTGTTTCTTGTTTGCCCAAATGTCAAGCACATCTGTATGTTGAAGACACTGCACTGTATTGTATTGCTGATTCTGTTCAACTTGCGGTCAGTAATCTACAAGACTGTTTTAACACTTTGCAAGATACTCTGGATGACGTAAAGGTAGTTCTAAATGCTGACAAAACAAAAGTGATGCTATTCTCCAGAGCCAGATCAATAGAGCACAATTATGTAAATATAGTCACAAAAACGTGATTCAAAACTGAAAGAGTCACAGAGTATAAATATCTAGGTGTTTGGATTGATGAAAACTTAAATTTTAATGAACATATTAATAATCTTGCAGACAGACAGACAAAAAGTCGGCTACTTCTATAGAAACAGATCTATATTTCCAATGTTTTGTAGGAAGAGGGTTGGGGAGGCTGTTTTTATGTCAGTCTTGGGTTATGGGGACATAATCTACAGAAATGCGCCATCCTCAACCCTCAAACGCCTTGACTCCATTTATCACTCTGCATTACCATTTATTACAGGTGACCCCTTTAACACACATCGGTGCATTCCCCACAGTAACGTTGCTTGTTCCTCTCTTCTTTTATTAGTATTATTTTATTTGATCTGTTTGTTTATTTTTTTTATTTATTTCTAAATATCACTGTAACTGACTCGATATTGATCTCTCAAGTATAAATAAAGGTTGACTTATTGATTTACACAAAATAATGAACCTGTGCAAAATTAAATGTTCACTTTTTGGGACTTCAGGGGCTTCCAATTATTGGCATCAGATCTTACACAACATTTTTGTCACTTTATTGGCATTTCATGAGTCCATTAGTACTTGAAACTGTAAGTATTACTCCCCATTATATGTTTGCAATTAAATTTTTTTATGTCCATGATCTATGCTACAGCATGCATTGTAACATGTCAACATACACCAAGTAGCAAGTGTGCAGGAAAATGCTTGTGCTTGTTGATGCGACAAGTTACCATACCAGTTGTGTTGTTGGATCCAATTGAATTAATAAAAGGCAAACACAACATCCTGTTCTTGATTAACACTGTGCATTAACACATTGATTGTAAAACTGTTTTATGAAAGCAATACCACACTCATTGGTTAAGTGGTTATACTTATAATAGTTATCAGCATGACTGTTAGTAACTATGATTACTTACAACATGAACCAAAGCCATGCTAATATTCAGTATAAAATCACTTTCTTTCTTGTGATATTACTTACTTGTCTCTATTTTAAGTATGCATATAGTCAGTCATCCGCATGACTCAAATATAGTCACCCTGTAGCATGACTTTAAACTCTCTATGTTTGTGTTTTTATTTTCTGACTGTCTGTGTTTATCTGAAACTGTCCTCCTAAAGATGAACCCTTTTGTGTTGACAGCCACAAACAGTGCATTGAGCCTCAGCTGTGATTCCTGCATTGACACAGCCTGGGACAGACTGACAGCGTTGAGAGGCAGCATATGTGATTACCGTCTTCAAAGACATTTTAAAAAATCAGCCTCTCTGTTGGATCCACCTGGTGCCCTCGCCTTGTTCTGTTTTATTTCCTTTGGAGTTTTTTAATGTTACCCAGCGTGGCATTATACAAAAGGGCAACCTGGAAGCCCCACCACCACCAGCAGGACCTCCAAGCTGTGCTCTGCTGCTCAGTAGGGGTCCTAACCCTGTCTGCTTGTCAGTGGCTCAAAGATGCTTCTTCTGCTCGGCTGAGTTTAAAGGAAGATCACAGGACATGTTTTTCTGCCATGTTTTTTTTTGGAGGGGGTGTTGTTTCAATCAAGATCTCCCCTCTCCCCCCAATCCTTCCTCTTAAACCTTATGAAGGCTGTTGGATCTTTGTTTAATTTTTCATGGTTTTCTGGATAGCAAAAGATTGGCTGTTTGAAGTTTTTTACTTTTAGACTAAAGAAGTGTTCAGTAGAGAACTCTGCAGAAATGTGATGTGTGGCTGTAAACTCATTCCCAACAGACTGTAGCACACAGAAAATATTTTCTTTTATGATAGGAACAAAAGAACAAACATTATTTTTTCTCCATCAATAATCGTGTTTTTTTACTTTTTATGCAATAAAGTTTTCTATTACAAGCTGTTTATTTAGTTTTTGCTTATAGCTGTACATGCACCTTTTTCTGACACCGACCTCTGCTGGAGCAGGAATGGGAAAAAGTTAAATCGGTTTGTATAGATTGGCATACAGAAGCCAATGGCGTGCAGGATCAGATGGCAGGGAAAACAGATTATGTTGCAGGGCTCCCGTGGCATAACCTCAGGCATTAATGTTAATGGAAAACCACATGACCTTGCAGTTGCCTCTGAGCAGCTCCATTTTAAATCCAATTGCCACGGCTAAAGTCTGAAAGAGGCTGAAGAGACGGTGATGCAGGCACCTGATACCCATGCATGGAAATAGTCTGTTTTTCTATTCTTTTTCCATTTCAGGGCATCCCAGAGGTCCCCATTGAGGTTTCCTCCACTGAACAGGGGATAAAAAAGGAAAGGAGGAGCTGAATGTGGAGAAGTGGATGCTGTAATACTTGCTGGGAAACCCAAGTCTAACGCCAGATGTCATGTGATCCCACACTGAGCACTACGGCAGAGGCATATTGTCGTTCTTAAGCTCAAAGGACGTACTTTTCATTGTTTTCAGGCAGTATATTTTACACAGTCTGATTAAAAAACACTGTGATTGAGTTAGCTCTGCCAAGTATTGCTTTCCAATGATCTCTGCTCTCTGGGAGGAACGGAGGGGATAGTGCCAGCACAACAGAAACAGGCTTTGTTAAAGGAGCTTTACACTCACGGATGAATGAACTGAAAATCAGGCTAAAATAACATCCAGCTTTTTCCATAACTACCAGTGGAGGATTTGCATTCAAATATGCAACCTTTTCCAGTGCTCTGAGGGTCATCAGCACACTTTAATTACATTAAGAGACAGCTAAATTGGACATTGCAAACAGACATGGCTTAAGGGATTACTGGACCTCTGACGGAGAGATCAAATTTTACCTTCAAGCATGAAACAATATGCGGGTTCCCGGCAGGGTCCATGTGGACAGAGATAGAGGGAGGGACAGTAGCTAAAGGGTGGTAGCCAGATGATTAGTTTCATTCCACTTTTTTTATTTGAAACAGCCTGTAGAAAAGCACAGTTTTAGAATAAACTGGACATGATCAAACACAAGCCTCTGTATGTGAAAGACGTTTCTATCTTGTTCACTTTACCTCCTCTGCCTCCGTGTTTTCCCCAGTATCTCCCAACTGTTAACCTCTCTTGCACATGCAGTGTTTGTCTGGTTGTCTCTAAAGCTTTATACTGTTTATCATCCTCAAAGGCATGTATCTCCTGTGCTTTATGAACACTACTCTCCTCTACAGCTGCCAGCTGACTGTGGCATGCTGCCTAAATGTTGCATCACTGGATACAGACTTTTTATTTCTCCTTTTCTTAGAAGCAGTGAGAATAGTAAAACAGACAGGGCTGTATCATGGGATTAAATGTTACATGGAATTCAAAAGGAAGCGGTGTTTGGTGAAGTTTTTACTTCATTCACAGGGAGTGAGTCAATGAAGTCTGACATTCTCAGCCTTTCGACTCAACAATCCCTCTTGAACACTGAGAGCTGGAATCAGCCTCATTAGAAATGAAACAAATTCAGAGATACTGATGACTGCTTATCATAAAAAAGGACGTCTTTTTAAACAACACCATTGCTCAGCAAATGTTTGGGCAAACTCGCAAAAACTGTTTAAATTATATACTAAGAAACCTAATACTTCAAAATCTGAACTGCACTGCTAAGGAAAAGCCTTCCAGGTTCCAGTTCCAATTCTAAATCATGAACAATTCATAGTTTTCACGTGACGTCACACACTTGTGGAACGCCCCCCCTGGAGGGCAGGAAGAGGCTTCTTACTGCTGCGGGCTACAGAGAAATGACCGGACTCTGCTGCCAACTATGGGCCAGATCTACTAAAGGTTTGCGTGTATAAAAACACATGCAAACTTGGTAGCGCACGCAAAACAGATTTACTAACCGGGGGCGCCGAGGATTATGTCTGTCAAATGAGCAAAATAGCACTTCCAATCCATTTAACGTGTTTGCCGTCATGAGTATACAGAATACATGCAGATTATCAGAATGTGCAAAATACTGGGAGGAGGAGATACAAATGTAATCATTTAGCACACGCAATGTGATCTATCAAACCTGAAACAGATAGCGGGCGGTGTTTTTGTGTCTATATTTAGCACATTTGAAAGGCAGGTGCAAACTGGCGCAGCGTTGTGCACAAATGGCTGAGGTCAATATTGCGAGAAGGAGGCATAGATCTAATGACAGACGAGGGAGACATGGGCTGCAGTCTTACTCATGACAGAACAAAGTTTTCTAAGTTCATTGCGTAAACTTGGCGCATTAGCTCACAGTTTGCACACCTGTACCACCAGGTAACTCGGGATCTCTCCTGCTCTCCAGTTTAGCTCAGAAGTTTCTCCACTTTTTCCTTCAGTGCATTGAATCGTCTTTTCCTCCATAAACTCCGGCTCATAAAGGTGTCCCAATGTGACCGCAGTAAACGGCATGACATCCACTTAATCGGAGTCCCTCATTATTAAGTTTGGTTGTAGTTTTGTCACTTTGGAGCTGCAGACCTGAACAGCTGATCAGTGCGCTGCAGGCGGAGGAGCACGTCCATGGATCGTACGTTAATGATTCAAAAACAAACAGGCTCTCTGGTGTCAAAGTGAAGTGCTGAATAAAACACAGGTGGACCCACACCTAAACCAAGATGAGTGCTCGGGTCGGAATCTTTCAAAATTAGCTAAATTACGTGGCAGGACTGAAAGTCTGCAGAAATCTGTAGCCTAGCTTGCGTTCTGTTTCTCTTGCAGTTACTCATTACAGGGGCCGAGCTGAGCTGCATCCATTATGGCTAGTACAGTTACTAGTGACATCAAATTTGTAAAACCCCACTCCAAAACACTGAAAAATCCCAGTAAGATTCCCATCTGAGAAATAAAACCCTGATAGGAGGAGATGTGGATAAATTCAATTAGACGCTCTGCTGTCCCAAGTGAGGGAACAAAACAACATTAAAAGTCCACATGTCTATCAGCCAACATTTCATTAATGGTAAGATGAAGTAAACACAGAGTATTTGAATTCATGTATGTTTAGTCGATGTAGTACTCCTGACATCGTCACTATGCAACTAAACAACTCCAGCAGTAACTTGTCGACACCGCTAGCAAACCAGCTAACGCTAGCTTAGTAATAACGCTGCTGTTTTCAGAGCCGGACACTTTTATCCTGACAGTCTTGGGGTAAAGTGTTCTTAGGTAGGTTAAGGAGAATGTTAATATTTAGTGTCGAGGCTTGACGGTGAACTTTTGGGAGGCAGAGATGGTTTTACACGTCTGTATGAATGAAAGCCGTCATGTTACTACGCTCTTTTTTGCCCTCCAGGCTGATGCGGTGGTCACATGAACTATGAATAGCACCAGCAAGTTTCAAAATTCCTGCATCTTTGGGAAATTGTTGATAACTGGAGCACAGTAATCATCATGAGTGCATGCAAAAACTTTTCTAGAGATCCAGAAATAACTTGACCTCTGTGAAGCCTCAGAAATGAAAAGATCTGCAAAAACAGTCTGTGCATAACATTTCAGTGTTCATTTAATAAACAGGGGTTACACTCTCTGGGCTGTTTGGTGCTAAACTCCAGAATAAACCTGACTAACTTTCTCTAGATGTGATGTCTGAAGCCACTGTGGAGGACAGGCATAGCAGTGTTTTTTTATTTTCATCTGCTCTTGCTGGCTGACTCACCAAACCCTGTTACAGGCAGGAAACTGGTAACACATCAACCCAGTCTGTTCCTCGTAATAAACTGGAAAAGAGCTCTCCCAACTCATCATCTGAACTCAGTCAGCATGAGAGGGCAGTACTAGAGTGGAGCTGCTGACTACCCCTTTCAACAATCAGACACATAACAAGGGCAAATCACATTTAAAACTTTATGAGCATGTGTGCACTGTAATTTCATTTCAACAGTGACTTATAATCACTTAATGTGTTAATTCACATGTGATAATGGTTCCAAATTAATCCGTTTTTTTTATCCCATGCTATTTGTCCTTTTCTTCACCCCACATTACAGCTGCTGGAGTGTCTTGATGCCACTGTGATGGAAAATTAGAACACAGCTGTGCTTTTGACCTGGCACATTCACTTTAGAAAAAACTCCCAGATGACCCAGTTGACTAATATGATACACACTTTGTACCAAAATGAATTGAAATAGCACTGAAGAACTTCAAGTTTGAGCCACTGCCCATGAGCTAAGCATACAGGTACAGCCAATCAGACTGATATCAGTGATGAACTGCATCACATAAGCATAAGGTTCACTAAGTTTGAGTTTTTGAATTGACCTGTGAATGACACTAAATGGAAGAAGCTAACTGAAGCGCTTGCTAAATGGGTGGCAACCGACTGCAAGCCAGTCAACACTGTGGGAGACTCAATTGTGTTCATTTGATTCTCACATCAAGCCCCTGTAAGGATTATTTTTCTAATATGCACTAAAAAAAAAGATATTATTTTATACAAGCAAATAAAAATGTGAGCAACTAATCAACATGACAAAAACATTACATGTTTTTGACAGCCCTAATAATCATAATTTAAAGTCCATGTTATGAGCTTGTTGATGGTTAGGAAACACATTACAATGAATACTGACATCTGTATATGAATAACAAACCCTCTGAAAAGATGAATTATTACTATTTAGCTTTCAGTGCCTAAAACTGCTGCTGTGGGAATAGTGTCAGACAAAGTGATAAACATCATGTTGAAAAGACAGCCTTTTTATATCTTTCATGATTCTCCATAAGTGATACATTGAGACGTAATAAGACAAAAGGTCAGATTTTTGTTTTTAAAAAAAAACACTTACACATGTACAGGACAAAACCATAGACTGTATAAAATATGAATGTAGTATCAGTGATGTCACCCATCTGTTTCTGAAGAGCTGTTTTGAGGCCAATCGTGGAAGGCAGTCATATTGCTGCTGTCAAACGACTGTGACGTTAAGAGGCGGGCTTTGAGACTCTGAGCCAACAGCTACAGTGTTCCCGCCTGTCAATCAAGTCAGCTGTGCCTCTCATTGGAGGACTCGTAATCTTGCCATGGATAAACATTGAAAGTTCCTCACAGGGGCTTGAAGTTAAATGGGTACAACCAAACAGACATAGATCTACATTAGCAGCTTTCACCAAACTCTAAGTCCAAGATTAACCCTTTTTTTTTTTTTAGCTCTGACATCAAAAACTCTTATAAGCAAATACCTTGTTTTTTTTAAATTCTACATGTCAATTTATTCTTTCTGTGATGCATAAAAAACAAACTAGAGTGAGCGGGACTGTCTGTCATGTTTCAAAAAACTGCTCAGTGTTAAGAGAATATTATATAATCCATTCACACCTGTCTGTTACCTTCAAACACTATCAGCAACTTAATTTGATTTGTTGCTGGGACTTGTTAAAACAGAAATTAATCCTGTTTTCACACTCTTGTTTTTCATTTCATTTGGTATGTGTTTATTGCACTGTCATGCTGAATAGGCTCAAGTGCTGTTTGTCAGTGTTGTTAACAAGTGATCAGAATCTGAACCATGACACCTCCATGCAGCAGAATGTAGACAGTTACAATGAAGGCTGTATGGAAAAGCAAGCAAAACTAATAATAATACATTTTATCACAAGGGTGATTTATTAAAAATCCCAACTCAGAGCCAATGAAATATTGGAACATTTTAAACCTGTTTTTGACAAGCTACTGTCGGAATTGTAATCCAGCAGGTGAGTTTGTAGGAGTTTGCATTTGAATGGTTTTTAACAAAGCCCAACTTTCTGTAAGATGTCTCCCAAACTTTGTAAAGATCACTTATGTGATTTAATGATTCATAATAATTTCAAAAAAGCAAGTTCTGTGTGCAGTGCCAGCTTGTTCCCATCTCCAGAGCCACAGTCAGTAGAGACCTGCTAATCTGTATGCACTTTAGGTAATATATGCTACTATTGTTAAAAGCACTTAACAAATCACATGCTATTATCACTAAGACCAAGATTTAAGCACTCGCTTGCTAGTAAAAACACGTATTCACAGACACACATCCAAGGGGGTAACAATTTTGCCTCCTCTCCTCCAGTTATTGATTGCTCTGCATCAAGGGTTTTGGAGATGACACACAGGCCGACCTCCCACTCACCAGAGCAGTTTGCCCTCTCTGCCAAACTCATCTGATAAAATGCCCAGAGGTGTAAATTTGTGCAGACAATTTATCCGAGCTGCTAACTCTTCAGGTGTCTCTACTCTCTGAGAAAACGGCTGCTGTTTCTTCAATTGTCCCTTAAACAATTACTTGTGAGCGATCAGGGAGGAGGCTGTTGCCAGTTTAACTGCAGTTTTCTCTGCTAGCATTGTGCAGGCCATCCAAACCACGGGATACGAAGCTCTCAAGCTCACTGCGAGCCAAATAAAGAGGTGGAGAGGGAGGGGGAGGCAGATAAAAGCTGACGCCCAATGTATTATAACTCAGCTCTATTAGATATGAGCTTCTGCCGGGGTGAAGCACCATGGCTTAAGGCAAAGATACTGCTTGCTCATTGTGCTTTAGCGAGGAGGCTGGGAACACTGTTCAGCCCCTGTGTTCTGTATACAGCAGTCAGTCTCTCATGCATGATTTAGTAAACTAGAAGATAAAAGGATGTGCTTAGGCTGCAAAACTTATCCCAGGACAAACACTATATGCTTGAAAACAGCTGGTAATCAAGAGAGAGAGAAATCATCAACACAATGCTCAGACTTATTTCATTCTCAGCATTCACTCAACTCTGGCAACATAACAATCAAATTCCGTCTATTCCACTCTCTGACGCACTAAGACCTCAACACTCAATACACGGACTTACTTTGTTGTCTGTTAAACAGTGTCTATTGTGATGATGGATTACATTGTGTAATTACAACAGAGTGTATAATAATACATATCACAACATAAACACAATGATTACTCTCGAGCAGCTTAATGCAAATGCAGATTAAAATTAAATGTCAAGCTTAGGTGGCAGGAAGAAGAAGAATGCCTCTCAACCACTACACTTTTTTTTCCTCTAAATAATCTATCTCCAACGATACAACTTTTAATGAGCACAATAGTTTCCTCAAGACACCACAGAGTCAGTGGGAGTGTATAAGTGCAGGGGGGGAGTAATTTACAATCTATATTCATCATGCAGTGGTTTAAGTTTCAAAAGATGGATGCTTAAAAGTCTTAACCTAAAATGTTTTTTCCTATTTTCCATTTGATGTGCCCTGACTTCAGAGAAAACCATATCCATGTTAAACGGTCCTTTAAAAAAGATCAATTTATTTGCTTTCATATAATGTACATCACATTAAATGTGTAAACATTATTTTTAAAAGTTTCAGTAGGGTTTGCACATAGAAAGTGCATATTTGTCTAGTATCTGCATAGCTGCTATATATTTATTTAAAAGAAGACAAACGACTACTAAGTGATTACAATTTCAATTTCATTACCCATCTCTGGAAATAATCACCCAGCTATATTAAATACTTGATTTTTATTGAGTAAAACTCCATAACAAAGGTAATGCATTCATTAATTGTGAATAGCAAAAGCAAAGTTTAGGATTTCACCTCTTTCACAATTGAGAATGTGGTAAAACATGACTTTATAATAGCATTGGTAAACAACATGGAGGATATTTGATTAATATTACTCTCAATTTATTTAGAGAGCACAAAACTTTGACAGATTTGATCGATTTTTTAGATTTAGTTAATGGCTGACCAGTCAACAGCAGAGAAAATAAGAAGAGAGGAGGTAAACAGAATCTAGTGGGGGATGTAAAAAGACAATAGGAGCTGAGAGAAAGAGACAACAATAAAATTGAAGAAAACAGACACAAAGCAACTACAAACCCCTGCACGGTATGGGCTTCGGCAGTGTTACAGGTTTGTTTTAGAGAAAAGGAAATGCTAACAGAAAAGTTACGTGGACATAACCTTATAGAGGTGCTGCTTTTGTTTTCTCCATCTGTTAAAAAAGCCAGTAAAAGAAATCCTGATGTTTTGATGTTACTGTGAATGAAAATGTGAAGTTAAATGTGATTTATAAAATTAAAGCGAAGACTTTAACATAAAAGAAAATATTAAATATAATGTTGATTCGACTCGCATGTACGCTAATAAGATCAACGCTGTCACATAAGCGCTAACAAACATTGAATCTGAGGGACTACTTATATTTATCTTTTTAAATAAATACATTTTAAATCAATTAAATCAAATTTAAATCAGTACTTAGTGTCAGCTTGTTTGAATCTTGAATTGGTAGCCAGGAAATAAGCAGGGTGATGTATAGTGAGTGCGTTGTTATGTGTAATAGAATCCCGACTGGGTGAGAATAGACCCCATTGCGAAGCAGTATTCACTTAATAAGGCACAGTTTGTGCAAAAATCAGCTAGATCTGAATTCAACAATACATGTGTGTACAAGTATGCACATAACTCACAGTTTGTAAAATGATAGTTAATAAAAGTCTGAGACTGGAGCTCTTCATCCAATTAACCAATTACCTCTACAGGCGCAAAATGTAAAACCCCTCTGCTTTTCAGATTATAATTACAAATATCATTTAATTTACTGTGTAGGAAGTGTGCAGCTGTCTGATTGTAGTGTTTAGACAATTATATGTTCTCACATTATGATGTGTGCTGGCGACATTTATAATATACAGTCAGTAAGGATGTTCAAGAGTGTATTTTATCAAACTTCAGCATAACATACACAGCTGTGTTGACTTTTATGTCTTCGGCAACATGAAATGAAAGTGTAAAACAGAGAGCAGTTCCAGCAGACAATAAACACATAAGTAGACTGTTGTTCAAGGTACAAAACCACCCAGGATAAGTAAATGCAGGTGAGGAACGCTACAGTTTCTACTGTTAAGCTACCGTGAAGAGGCTTTTGGTTTGTGTCAATTTTGGTGCTCTCTGTGGACAAAACAGTATCTCAGTGTTGGTTTTGTCCTGTATACATGTCTGAGTATTCATAGACACCTAGCCTACAGCAGGGGTTTCAGGCATTAAAAATAACCATTCAAGAAATAATAAGTCTCTTAGCTTATGGTCTTGTTTGCTTTTGTAGCAAACATTCATTCTGTTCGTTTCATGATCAGATACAACCTTCGCACAGGAGCTTTAATGTTGTAATGTCTTTAACTTTGTCTGTACTAACCTAGTTGTTTGTACAGTATGTTTTTTCCCGGTAATAAACAACACAATAATCCAGATCTTAGTTGTGTTTGTCCACAAACTGTGTGGTTGTATGACTGCCTGCTTTTTGACTTAATTGGGGATGATGTGACTCTGTTTCCAGATCCCAACAATAACTGTGGAAGTCTAACATCCTTTAAAGTGAAAAAAAGAATGACAAGTTGGTACACCAGAGTATCCTATTTTGAAGTAAAATTGAATGTACTGGTTAAATTAAAAGAGCACAGATCAAGTGCACAAAAACAAATTGTCATCCTGAATGAGCCTGTTAAATGTCAAGTGCAGAAAAACATATTTTTCATAAAAAACAACTCAAACATAGACATGGCAGATTAAAGAGGAGATAAATCATCAAATTAAATGCTCTTACTGGCAGTGGCTTCACTGACCAGACCCCCTGTAACAAAATCCATCTACTTTAATGTGATATAGTCCACTCCAAAGGCAGTAAGGGCGCTCACATGTATTTGGGTCTAGATACATGAAACTATCTCTTGTAATCCTCATATACATGACCAAACTTTAAAAAGGCTTAATGGCTCCTAGTTTGATAGAATTCATCAACGTTAAATGCTGGCTGTCATGACATGTATATTTTTACAAATTGTGTGTATCAGTCTTGTTTATGCGCCCCCCTGTGTGTACTACATGTGTCATTGTGAATGGTCTTTTTTTCACCTGCCACTGCGTCTGAAAGCATCTGACAATCAGGGGAATATTAGAGGGTTGGAGAGATTTCACTCTGGCTAAGTGGCTCTTATTACCGTGGAGTGTGACATTGCTCTGATATTCATGATTCACAATGCTGTTGACACACAGTAGAGTCACAACCCAGTGGATTGCAGCTTCACTGACTCCACCAGTGAAGGTGCTTCCCCCAGAGTGTACCAGACCAGCTCATCATCATTCACATTTTCCTAAAAATATAAAAGTACAAAGTTGTCTTTTTAAATAACCTTCATCCTCAGAAAGAATACGGGGAATAATTCCAAAGTGTAGTTAATCTATGTGTAGTTTCTGAAATATCCAAAAAGAAGCTTACAAAAATAGCTCAGTTGATCAAAAAAAGCAGCAACATGCTTCTAACGTCGCTCTCATTTACGTGGAAAGTGTCGAACAAGCCAGAGAGGCACATAAGCAAGCAGCTGATCTCTTGTTTCTGAGACATGAAGCAGCTTAGTCTTACACGCTCAGGACGCTCTTCAATCATGGCTGCTTAAACCCCAATCTCCTTAATGCTGAGTGCCAAGCAGGAACACAGCGGGTCCCTTTATGAGGACAAAGGTTTCATTTGGAAATTGAAAGATCGACCTCTTTGTGGAGGACATTCTGACCACAAGGCCACTGAGCTAGAATAAAAAGTATTTGGGGAACAAATGTCCTTTCTACCATGAATACTCGAGCCTGAACAGCATTCATCAAGCATATAATATTGAACTGCAGGATAGCACACATAAATTATTTCTTCTATGTGTTTTTGCATACATTGCATATAATTGTGCATCCATGTAATGTGATGTATGATTGCTGTTATGCATGCCTATACATTAATGTGTGAGTGTGCATGTTAATGCATGTTTGCATATGCTGATGTGCAAAGAAGGAGGGCCTTGGTATGCTTCAGTGTAAACTAGTTTCCTTGTAGGCAGATGTGCATCAGCTCACCTGTGTGGTTATGTCTTTCTGTATGCATTTATTTGTTTGCAGGCTTATTTGTCCCTTTGTTTTTATGTGCATATATTAGTGCCATTGGTTATGTTTTTGATTGAGTAAGCATTCTTGTAGGTTTATACGATGTGTTGCAAAAACACCAGGTTGTGGTTTTATGTGGCTACACTAGTACTGTATACATTTGCAGATACTTTAGGCGCTTTTGTAACTCATTATCATTCAGTCAGTGTTTCCTTGTCAACATGATTAACAAAGCCACATTAAATAAAGTGTATTTGCAGTTGTTTGAAAAGCTGCCCATTAACTTTTCATATCAATACAAGAACAACTAAAGGCTGTTATTTCATTTCTATCAAAGATTTCTGCATTTTCTCTATATTTAATCTATTAACAGAAAGGAAGAGGTCACAGAGAGGGCATGTTTTCTGTACTTCTTTTGCTTCCCCTTCTTATACTTTTTGCATTCCCCATAACCAAAAGAAGAGTTTGTATGTTGACAGTTCAGGGAAACACTTTGCAAATACTACAGAAAACAGGGATGGTGTGACACTTTACTTTAAGCATTTAGTGCTCATAATTCCTTTCAAAAGGCTGAGCTGTGGCAGTATACAGCCAGTGGCCGTGAGCACAGCTGCTGCTGCTGTGCCTGGCTGTGCTGGGTGAAGCTGTGGCTGCAAACATGCTTATTTCTCTGCCTACAGCTGCATTACTGTTTGTTTCTATGGTCCCACTGTTCGGATAGGGCTACGTGCGGCATCTCAACCCAAAAGGAATATATCAGATACGACAGATGTGTTATTAGTTCACACAGTTCAGATAGCTTCAGCACTTCACTACAACACTCAGCCAACACAAATAAATGTAACACTGCTACACAGCAACTGCATGCAGTTAGCCAATGGTAAAGTAACATGTCACATCCTTAGCCACAACAAATAAAAAGCAGCAATGGCTGCAGCAACAACCAAAGTAATCTAATGGAGTTATGCCTGAGAGCTACTTCAGACAGACACAGTTTTCCCATTGGAGATGCATCACACTCACAATCATAGGACAAAAAATCCTCCCAATTTGGCTGCAAGATTTTGATAGGGATTAAAACTGCAGGGAGTCATGAGGTCAGAGCCTAGACGTCAAACACAAACAATGTTCTGCTGCTGCAATAAACATTTCAAACCGTAAAAAAAGAGTTGTGTTGAGCTATAGCTATGTTATCACATGGCAAGAGTCTTTATTAAGGTAACAACCTGTCAGTATCCATCACAGCAGCAGTCAGTCTTACCACCTTGTACAGAACTAGGTTAACTGGCTTAGAAAACTGGCTCCACTAGTTTCTGTTTAGCTGCCATGATAAAGGCTGTGCCGCCACAGCTACATGACGCCCACTCACACTGCAGTCACAGCCAGCGGTGGTCTTATACATAATACATCAGCACAATATCATCATACAGTTCAGCAAATGTTATGAAATGGAAAGCATCCTGCTAAAATTACTCCCAGAAGTTCAGAGAGGTTAATCTGATCATGACCTTTTAGCATCTCTGCAAATTTCAACTCCAAAACTTTTACATTTCCAAATTTCAGCTTTTTAGTGAGATAGTTGGTGTTTCAAGAGTTAAACATAGAAACAGGAATTAACTTAAAAACATATCAAGTTATGCTTTATGTCAATGTCTATGTTTTTCTCATTCAACTTGTATTGTATGGTTGTCATTTTGGCATGGAAAAAGCATCTTCATCTTCGAAGAGGACAAGCTCCTCTGTTAAACCAATAACAGGTGTCAGCATTTTATGTCAAGAGGTTATGTTGATTTGTCTTCTGTGTTGTGATTTGACCTGAATCACAATGTTATTTCCAGTATTTTGAATAAGTGGCTCATTACAGGAGCTTTCCACACTTTCAATAAGGTAGATTCCAGCACACCTTATCTGCTTATGTGCTGCCTTTGCCTTTGAAAAGTGTGGGTCTTTAGAATAAAATATGGTTTCCCCTGTTTCTTTGAAAGTTCAAACTAACCTGGGCCTTGTTGCTGGACCATCTCCGACAGATCTCTCTGGTGGATGAAGAGCACCAGACCTCCAGCAGCGAACAGCAGGAGGAACCAGAGCGAACAGGGCATCCTCCTTCTCCGTCCTCGCAGGGAGTCCAGCACCATCTTCCACTTCATCCACAGCATGATGTGACACAGTCAGACGCTAATGTAATAACTTCTGGTGAAAATCAAAGGGAGCGGGGAATAGAAAGAGAAGGGGAGGTGAAACAAAGACAAAAGGATAGTGAGCAAAAGAACATTCATTCCTCTGTATAATTGGTTTTATTTAAAAATCCAAACCCAGAATTTATGCTGAATATTAGTGGTAGAAATGAGACCCATCTGTGTAGGTGCTCCATTGGCTGAGATCTGTGTGTACCACATGATTTGTGTGTGTGTGTGTGTGTGTGTGTGTGTGTGTGTGTGTGTGTGTGTGTGTGTGTGTGTGTGTGTGTGTGTGTGTGTGTGTGTGTGTGTGTGTGTGTGTTTGTGTGTTTTAACATTAAAAACTGCATTGCCACTTGAATGTTTCTTTTAAAAAGGCAACAGTAAAGATGTAAACTGGATACGTTTATAGTGATACAGATCAAAACACAGATTTTATTTCTCAGATTTTACAAACTTAATCTCTAAAATAAAAACAAAAACATTAACTGCATAACCATGCAGAAGATGACTGGGTCAACCGTTAGGGTGTTCATCATGTTTCCCCACTGGGCTATCTGACCAAAGGGATTTCTCCACTGAATACAATAATTGGATGAAAACGCCAGTCTGAACAAAATTAGTTAATTCTGGTATCATAGTAGAAAATAAATAGTCCAATATTGTCCTGAAACAAGTAAAAGAGAGACTCCTATCATTCTGAACCTATAGCATTTGTACCGGCAGTAAGTGCTGTCAACTTGGCTTTCACAATTAAAGCAGTTCAGAGGAGGTAACAGAGACACAGAAGGAAAGCACAATCATGTATAATCCTTGAAATCCAACACCTGTGTTTATTTAAATTAGGAGAAAAAACCCCACAAAGCCTCACGTATTAAAGCTGTTTAGACATTCAACATAGCAACAAGATAAGCTCGTACAAAAATCCTCCAAATAAAGAAATCTGTGCTCTGTTTGTAAGGATACAGTTGGGTAAACACAAGTCCAGTTGGACTGGCATGACTGCAGACCAACTCTGGGCTATGTTTATACAGCACAAAGACAGAGTAGCATCTGTCTCCAAATTAATATGCAAATTAACTTCAGGCACGACTAAGTTACTGTGATGTCAAGACTATCACACTGCACCCTGTGCTGACACCAGAAGTTATAAATTAACTGTAAATGAGTGTCAGAAAACAAATGTGACACGTTCATGCTGTGATGCTCAAGTTAGAGTCATTTCTGTCAGAATTATGGTTGTGCTCTCAGCTTATCTATATAGCTGATGAAACACAGAGATGATGCAGTACAGCATGACGTACAAATACACAGGTGAGATACAATCCTGAGGGTGTGATAACCATATATCTCACCACATTATCAATCAAGGTAACAAACTGTGAGACGAAAGACATAAAAATCTCAACATAGAGGAGAATGATGAAAACATTAAAACATGAATCAAGTGTATAAATAATAGAACAAGAGGAAGTTTACTGTGTTAAGATGAGTTTCAAAGACAGACGAGTGAAGAGTGAAAATCAGAGGAAATATTATTTCCAATCATGCATATTGCAATTCTTTGCAATACCACCACAGATTCCTGAAGTGATCATTGTTGGTAAGCATTTTGTGGCAATGAAACTTTCCTTTTAAGCTTTAATAAGTGCAGATGCAGTCTCATCAAAAGGTCCAAAATAGTTTGCCAATGCATTATATTTACATCAATGCTCCACCCAGGGAGAGATTGTTTTTAACAGCAAGTACAAATTGTGATCCCGAAGGCTGGAGGGACATTAGTTTAACAAACACCAAACCACCGTCTACACATAATATGATAGTAAATCATGAAAGCAGTCTTCTTGCAACTGATTTATTCAAAAGCTATTCCTCACTGTCCCTCTCTCTTTCTCTACCTTTAAAGCCACTTCAGTCTCAGTCAGCCAGGGGCAGATCCAGTGGCCAACAGCGGAACTGACCTATGGAGGGGTGGTATGAAGTATGTGTTCACAAACAAATAAATATTACCTGTTCTATCACCACAGATCTACTAAGACAACTAATATCAAACTACCATGCAGATATTTTTTTCCTGTGTATAATTCTCGAACTTAAAAAAGGAATACAGAGTGGCAACATATATTTCTTCTAAGATTAGTTCTTCAAGGACTTAACAATTTAAAGTAAAAACTGAAGTTTGTGCTCCACTGGACTCCAAAGAAAGTTGCAAGCAGACTTATGCAACAAAACCCAAATAGATGTTTTTAACTTGTGTCCTTCTTCTATATCATTGGAATTTTCGGGTACACATACCCCTGTTATCTACCCAAGCAGTCAGCTGACTGAGGAAAACCATTCTTCAGTTAAAGCCAGTGTGCAAATACACAAAAAAAGGAATTTCTTAGATTTAACAAATATATTGGTCTCTTAGCGTTTTGCTTTGTGTGCTTGCTGAAAAAAAAATTCAGTTCAAGCTCTGAAAGTTGGTAGTAATAATAAAAATGGCAAAGTGGCCCATGGTGAAGGCAGGTAATGTTAATTCACTGAACTCTGACCCCTGACCTCTGCCTCTGCCTCTGCTGACTGGTCTCCCTCTTACACATTCTGATCAACAAGAAATACAGCTACAAAATTATAGTTACAGAAACAGTTTGTTACTGTTGTTTCCCTAGCTTTCCAAGTCCATGAATGAGTCCTCTGAGAAGAAATAAATGGCTGAATGTACGTTTGTTTATCTCTCTAACCCAAGACATGGTTTGCTTTCATCAGCCCTGCATTTTCTCTATGACTTATACTTATATAATTTATTTGATCTGCAGTTACTTGGTAATGTGATGAATTATGTTATGTTTTGGGGTAGATGTTCCTGCACAGCTCATGCTTTACAGGAGATGCTGAATAAACTGTTTAATTAAAGATGTTGCATTGGGGTGTGACTGCCAAACACTCATGATATATTTCTTCAACTGTATCTCCTGCTCATTTTAATTATGTGTATTTGATTACTCATAAACCTGTATTCCATTCAACATCTCATCATCACAGAACATTTTTTAATTTAATCAATAAAAAGGTCTGCTGTAAGAATTGCAGCACTTGATGAAATAGATTATTGAATCAAGCTTGAAAGAAGAAGCCATCAGCTTCTAGAAAAGTGCTCCTGCAGTGAAAATGCACGTTTGATTCTGTCAATAGCTGCCAGTGTAGGGAAAACATAAAGTAAGAATGACAGTTTTCTCTTTGACAGATGGTAATTTAACTGACATGGCGGTGATGTCCATATCAAAGGATAAAACATCACTGTCATTTATTTTTGTGAGGACTAAACCAGTCATGAAGAAGTGGAACCATCAGACCACCTTGAAACCCATTTCTACTGCCATTTATTGACATTTCATTTCCATATGAATGTTTTCAGTTCATTCTGAATTGGAAGCTATACATGCAGGGGTACACATTAGATAAGAAAACACCATTATAGAATGGCAGTAGAATGGATTTCTTAGTGCATGTGTGCTTTCATTATCAGCTTTTTATTACAGCTTAACCTATAGTCCAGTGTTTTTCAACCTTTTTTGAGCCAAGGCACATTTCATACATTAAAAAAATCCGGAGTCACACCACCAACCAAATGTTTTACAAAATGACACATTTAGTCTCTCAATATATGAATCTATTTATCTGAGAGAGGGACTTTGGCTACTTCTTTAACTGTGTCAGGGTGCACCCCCTTATTTACAATGGCTTTTGCGGGTAGTATTAATGTCTCTGCCACAGTGTGTGGCTTTTTTGATTTGGCTACAAGTTCAACTACTAAGTAGCTAGCTTTGAGAGCTCTCGCAGACACCGATGTAGTTTTCCTCATAAAAGTTGCCTTTTCCACCACCCATATTCCACTCTTCATCAATCAATCAATTTTTATTTGTATAGCGCCAAATCACTACAAACGTTATCTCAAGACGCTTTTACAAACATAGGAGGTCTAGACCACTCTATGTCAATATATATCTAATCTATCAGAATATATATATAAAAAAGTCAGTCTTGCTCTCCTGTATCCTGTCCGCCCACAGCAGGTTTAATCCTTCCAATGTGGCGTTCGTGCCTGGCGTTAGCTCTGTTAGCATGATGCTACTCAGCCAGTATTCCCTCTGGTGCTGGGTTAGCTCGTCCACCTTATCATAGATAGATCTTACATTCCCCATAACGGTGGGTGGAAGGACAGATCGATGTCGTCTTTTTGAGCTTGCACCTCAGTACCAGCACGTCGTCCTTGCCTCCTTCTCCTCAGCTCACAAGGAACATCGGGCCTAGCATCATTTAGCATCAACATGCTACGGGCTGCTCATCTAGGTTAGAATTTTGTCCAGGGCCCAGTTTGGAGTTTTCATTTTTGATTATTTATCCATCGCTGTTGTACACCTTTGTCTTGTCACATACAACTCTATCGCACAACTTTAATTCTATTGTCTTAAATTAACAAGGTCATTAGTGTGATTTATTGCCACCCAGTGGACAGGTAGCACAGGTCAGTACATGGACGAGTATTGAATTCCTCCGCCAGTCACTACACTGCAGGCACAGACGCACCACATGGCAAATTATTTGCAATATATGAATAATACTTTTTTGGAATAATTAAGTGAAATTGGAAAATGTCCCACGGCACACCTGACGATCTGTCACGGCACACTAGTGTGCCACGGCACAGTGGTTGAAAATCACTGCTATAGTCAACAAGAAAGACACCTAACTTTCCATATCTATTTCTCTCTTCGTTACATTTGAGTTCATCATGTAAGAACAGCACAGAAGTCATACAAAAACCTCTGCAGAATAAGAGTAGCTTTAACAAAAGTTGATGTAAAAATGTAATAAACAAATTGTGAACCTTTTGTATAGACACGTTTTCTACCTGATGTAGTGGATGATCCCTGTACTGCTGGCCGTTGCATAATGAGAATATAGTACTCTCTGTGCTTTGCAAAGTAAATAAGTGTTGATTTTTAAAGGAGTCAGTTCACATCTTCTGCTCTCTCTCCCTCTAATAATCAAGCCTGAGCAACAAAGAGAACTGAGTCTACGAAGAGAGGTGCAATAAAAGAAAAAGAGAGACAGTAGCTTCAAGTCTCCATAACACGTTTAGACAAAAAAAAATGCTCCCACTGGGATGTACTATATGCATACAGTAACAGTCAGAATCTAATTATTTTGGACTATAATTGTGAATATCTTAGTGCAGTGAACAATGCACAGTTGCCATGCCAACTAAGGCAGTAACCAGGAGTCTGTTCTCGCTAGCCACCACTTTACTTTTCCCATAGTGTACATCCCGTTTAAGTAAAACTTCTCTTTCAGAAGACATATCATTACAACCCCTGTATTGGGGGTATAAGCTATTATAAAACGTATTAGGCTGTTGTCTTCTGGGATTATGGAGACTTTAGTTATTGAGCCGGTACAAAGCCAGTACCTGCACGTTTATTATCAACAGGGGCCAGTTTTTAAAAACTGATTAGTTTAAATTATACTACTGGATTGAAGCAAAAATTGAAAATGGGTTGTTCAAAAGAAAAAAAAAGTTTACTGAACCAGATATGATCAGGAACAAAAAAGATCTTGTTTTTTGTCCTGAACTTTTGAGTAGGTTTGATCCAAACAAGTAAGGACAATTCTAATCCCAGAAGACGGCTGGTTTCCGGATGGATAACAGGTACAAGTAATGCCTTGTTCCTGCTTTAGATATGTTTGGTGTTTGTAGATCTGTAAATAAAGAGATGATACCTCTAGTGTCCAATATAAGTGTGATGGAGTTACTCTTTTGATTGTGTGTAAGGTTAGTTGCCTTGAAATGGCCTTAATTGTTAAATATAATTGTTTATGTGTGTTCCAACGCCCAGTGGGAAGGGCTACACTCTTTAAAAGAAGGCCGGTTTTGGCCCTCTCTCTCTCGGCAGTTGAGCCAAGTTACTGAGCAGGTAACGTCACTGTGTGTTTTGTTTGATGAACAACCGCTGTTTTCTTTTGTTTGTCGAGAGAGTAACTGTAGTACTCAGACGACACTGACAAGTATCTTCGTTTTTCCACTTTTGTAAATATTTTCTTCCATTGCAATGGGGAGGCCGGCAGCCAATAAAACTATCAAAATTAAGTCTTCCGACTACGCCTGGGTTTTATCCCACGTTATTTTGTGTCCGGAAGGAGAACCCCGCGACAATAAGGCAGTACATTTAATTACAGATGAATAGAAACCTGATAGGAAATACCTTTAGCCATGAGGGGGGTCTAATTTTGTCTAATAACTGGTAATCTGACTGTATTTCATATAAAACTGAAAAAGACAGTCAATAAAAATTAAAATGTATAATATTTTAGAAATAATGTACTCAGTTTCACAATGTGTTAAAATCAGATAAACAAGTACTTTGTAATTGTAAAGACAGATGTCACTATCAAAATGGGCAACTGAATTGAAGGAAATAGCCTGTATTGTTACACATGATAAGTGGAAACGAGGAATAGAGGTAATATATAATGTATAGCTGCTGTCAGGGTCCTTCTCATCCTGTCGGGATTCTATTTTGCATAACCATCTGCTCATTATCATCCCAAAATGTAGAAAATGTTGCCACATAGTTGTTGTGTTGTAGCATGAAGTCTTATTTAAAGCTTTGGCAATCCAGATTTGTTATTTTAAATGTCAGTAATCAGATCAGTTTGATCAGTTTAACTTTTCTTTAAAGATGTGGGATGAAATCAAACTGGATTATTATCCTGGATAGCAAAACAACAAGTAGATTAAACCTTTTGAGTAACTGAGTCCAGATAGCCAGCATTTTTCAGAGCTACTGCTCTACATAAACATTTCCCAGCGTTTATCCAAATTCAACCTCATCACTGCGGAAGTTCCTTTTCACGTGGCTTTAAATCACTCATACACTGCAGGTTAAGATGTCTAACTTTCTCCATTTAATTTCAATTTTCTGCAACACTTGCAGAGCCATGGAAGCAAGAGCAAAGATGGAAAGCTGTAAGTTTTAAAGAAGTTAGCCTCTCACCATGTTTGCTCAGCAGAGTTCGACCTTTTACATCCCAATGTCATTCATACTGGTGTTACTAAGACACAGCATGTAACCTTATCACAAGAAATCATTCAAGGTTTTTCAGCTGCTTTCATGTCTTACTCCACCGTTTCATCACCTTCGTGCTGTTCCAGATATTGGGGTCAGGTAAACACTCTTCTGTTGTTTTGGCTAGAGGAGACATTTTTTTTTAAGTATAAAGGATAATGTTCAGATGTATACCCCTCAAGTCAACGCAAGAGATAACAGTGGAGCTAAGAGTCAGCAATGTGAGAAAAACATATTTCAGTGTCGATTTTGGTGATTTGAAAAGACTGTCCTTGTTTTATTTGCCCAAAGCAAGTGTTTGGTTTCAGCAGGTCCTTTTTTTAGTGAAAGTAAGACTGAATCACACAAGCCTCCTAACTGAGAATGCTGCTGACATTTCAGCTTTTTACAAAACTCCACTTTTATGAATATCTTATTTGTAGCCAAAAGCAATCAGCAGAAGAAATAGGAAATTAAGTCTAGCATGTGAAACAAATTAAGAATGCAGACAAAGACATTAATGGGAATATAAAATATATTTTCTTCAATCAAGAACAAAAAAGATACATTTGGCTAAACTGTTGGGTACACAGCCAGCTAAACTACCTTTAGTCAGAGAGGACAGGACAGTATATAGAGCTGGAAACTAGGAGAGAGAGAGAGAGAGAGAGAGAGACAGCGAGAGAGAGACAGAGAGCGCGAGAGCGAGAGAGCGAGAGCGAGAGAGAGCGGGGAGTGACATGCTGGAAGGAGGCTGCAGGATGGGATTGAACCATGGCTGCCCACTTGAGGACTGTAACCTCTGTACATGTGGCGCACGACTTAACCACTAGGACAAACCGGCTTACTTGCCCTACTTTTTCTTACATCTTAGGAACACTTGCTTCTACTGGTGTCATGTCAAAGTGACCATGGGAAAGATTCCTGACTGTGTGTGTTGATTCTCCCGTGTGCGCTGTTTGTGCAAGGGTGCTGAAAAGCCCAACTTTGGTGTTCGATGGATATTAGCTACACTGTTTGAAGACCAGAACAAGAATTGCATTTCACTGTGCATGGAGGTCATTGTCATTGCGGGCTGCTTCATAAACAATTGAAGCTATTGGATGTAAGCTGTGAAATGTGTGTCTTATCTGTTATGAATCGACTTCACAATAAAGAAGTGTCTCTCCCCTTTCAGCTCATCATCTTTATATGTGGACAGTATTAAGTGCCATCAGGACGAGCGCACACAGCTCAGCTCAGCACAGTCCATATTTTACCTGTTAATGTGCAGCAGGGCAAAGCTTAAAAAAACAAACAAATTCTCAGTCAGCTTTCAATGATTAAACAAAAGATACAGACGAAATCCCTGCAACTGTTTGTAACTTGACACAAACATCTCATTATGATCAAAGAACACTTCTTTTAAAGACAATGCCTTTGTACTCTTCTACCAAACAGATGTATGTGCCAAGAAATGACATAACATGTTCCATTTTATGCAGGAAAGGAACCATTCTGTGTCAGAGCAGTAATGAAGAGGAGTCTGTGTTTGATGTTCATGAGCAAAACACATCAAAGAAAACTGCTTTTTAGTTTCAAGTTTCTGCAAGTTACGCCTAACAAACGGCAGCTCTTGTTGAATAAAGGTCTACAACAACCAGTAAAGACAGCGTTTGACTGTGACTTCCTTCCAAAACTTTGCATTGCAAACAATTGCAATTTCGTCTTGGGTTATGTTATGAACTACAACTTCTACAATCTCCATCACAAAATGTCTTCTGTACAAATCAAAAGTATGTTCAAACAAATGTTTAATAAGGAAGAATCTTGTTGGTATTATAACTCTTGTATGAATGTACAGTACTTTGACAATTGCTTCCTTTAAAAAAAAAAACTGATGATATTCTTGTCTGTGAGGACAGCACTTTTGCTAACATAACTTCTGTAAGTGGGTCAGTGTGGTCTGTCGTTATACTTAAGTTGGACTTTGTTAAGTGTTCTTTTGCAGCAAAATTAGCCCCGGCTGAATTGTTTATTATGTAGAATACTCAAGAACGTCAGAGTTTCTTGAGGTCCACATGAGAGTGACTGTGTGCTTAATTTTTCATTCTTTCTGGGGAAAACTGAAATAAATGTATAACAGTCACATTTATTTTCAATTTAGACTTGTTATGGTTAATCCCTAAAGTTAAACAGAGGTTTGAGGCAGGTTGCTTTTTCACAGATTAGAATTGGGAAACCCTGGATGCATGAACTGACACCTGTGTGTCCTTTGTGCACCTACTGGGCTGGCTGGGGCTGTTAAATCTCTTCTGAGCACAGTTTGTGTTGAGCTCAACAGATGTGTTGGTGTGATAGTGCACAGTGCTAAAAGTATCAGGCCAAGTCCCTATTGGCTTGTGGAAAAAGTGAGAGGCTAATGGCCCTGACGATGCAAATCTGAGTACATTGCCCTGCAGGGGTGAGTGGGCTGACCAGTGGAGCAAGTTAACAGACTCTACCTCCATCCATGACTATGTTTTGTTTGTGTTCCTTTAATTCAGTTTTGCTTTATGTCTTGTCTAATTTTTAACATCTCAGTGTTAAAATGTTAAAGCTTTTTGCTTTCTTCTATATAAATAATTATGATATGAATCATTAACTAACACCAAAGGCTGCATGTGAAGTGAATGCCACAAATGACTAAAACTATCACTTAATTTGCATGTCTATTTTCAGATAGCCTGCTTCCTCCCAAAGGTTCAGGGCAGACATGTAGAAAATGCTCTGATGTATATTTTTCCCTATCATGTCTACTCCCCTCAATGTGTCAGTGAAAATGAGCAGTGTTGGCTAGTAAACAAAAGGAAATGGAAGGCGCTGCCAGGCCTGCTTCATAAATTAATGATTTCGGGCAGGAGAATTTGATGAGGGGAGAGTGGGGCTGGTATAGGATCATGTTCAAAGCATTGCTAATTGTCTTTACTTATGACAGCCGGTGATCCCTGGGATGTATTAATGCATTCTCCACACTGCTGTGATGAGCTTCAGCAATCAGTATGGGAGATCAGACATCAAACCTGGTATCTATCTAACACTGCTTCTAACTGCCTCATAGGAAAGCTCTATAAAATACTTTATTCCACATTTAGAAGGTAATGAAAAACACAAACAACCCCCTAACAATATATGTTATGTAAATGTGAGTCAATAACATACAATCAGTGTTTGCAGTATTCTAAAGCCATACAGATGGGGTCCAAAAACTACTGAACCACAACATTTTGAGCTCACAGTGAGGCTGAAGAAAACCTATTTTGATATTTTATTAACCATGTGAATAACCATTTGCTTCAAATTTGAAATGTTGTCATCAAGCATATCTAACGATAAGAATTAGGCAACAACTAGGATTGATTTCTGCCCAGAATTGTACAGTTTATCTCCAAGAACCGTTAGCTGTCTTGTACATTTGTATTGGAGTTCCTGTTTTGTGGAGTAAGGTTATCAATATGATTTAAAAAGCAGGAGTGGTACACTCATAAAATGAATCGTTAAGTACATCACCTTTACCTTACAGAAGAAAACATATTGAGTCTGGTTAGCAGACCTGACAGCAATAAAAGAGATTATAGTCTTCTGCTGTGCATATGAACACATTTAATGTCCACCGCGACTGTAGTACAACTGAACACTGAACAAGCCTGATGCATTCACTGTACTGTGGTAAATGACTTCACTCCGCCCATGCACTTATCAAAACAACACTCTGACTAGCAGTACACAAGTTAATACATATTTGTTGTAAATTTAAATCAAATTATGCAAGTTATATAAAACTGAGGGAAATAAGAAGCTACAAACTAAAACTTAAAAAAAAATCTCATCTTACACAAAAGACCTGCTTCCTGTTAGCACTGTCAAAAATGATGGATTCAAGAAGCTTATCAGAAAACTAAATCCAGATACAAGATAACAAACTGTCTGGCTTTTTCAACTTTCAATCAGGACCCAAAATCTGCATTTAAATTTAAAATAAATAATGATATCATATTTATTGTGATAATTATCGATATCGACTGATATGAAGTATTTTTGACAGATGAGCATATTCGTCTAAAGTTGGTCACCACTCACAAAAGTACAGGAGTTTACCAACTTGAGAGTCAGTGCAGGAATTAGAGGAACCAGGCAGTGTCGCATGAAAGCCAAGAAACTACGACAGAAGTATGTGAAGGTGGGAGACCAGCTTGGCAAAAGTGGAGGTTCCAGTGATGAGAAGGAACCTATCCTGTTTTAATGAGCTGGACGAAATTAACCAGTTGTTGAACCAAAAGATTTTGTAATGTTGCCTAGCAACAGCTCTTCTGTGGATGTTGAATTGGATGGAGACAGTGAGTGGCATTAGCCTATTGATCTTTTTATGCTAACTTGGTTTCTGGGCGATCTTGGCTTGCTTGTTTTGTTTTGCATCAGAGTGCTATTGCTGTGTTCACCTACTTTATATTAACCACCCAGACCAATTAAGGAAACGCCCTTGGTTCAGAACAATTTCTCCAAAGGATCCAGGTGTGAAAGCAACCAAACTGTAGCCTAATGTCGTACCCTTTTTGTATGTCCATATTGACTTCAACAATAGAAAATAAGTGACAAAAAGGATAATAAAATGAAAAAAAAAGACAAATCTTCACCTTTTCTGAGCAAAAGATCAATAGATATCTGCTTGTATTTGCCTAGTACTTTTTAAACACCTTTTTGTCATATATCCCTCTGCTAAAGTTCATACTACACCACAGCTGTTCCATTCCCACTCGTCCCCAAACATCTTGGACTTAACCCAAAATTCTGAATAGAAACTACATTATGAACACACTTCTCTGCATTAAAGTGAATGCCACCAAAGCACTGACACACCAAAGACACCTCCCAGCCCCCCTTTATATGGGAAATCTATGTGACGGTGACCTGGCACGCTGGCCTCAGGAAGTAACCAGCTCAGGCAGAGCAGGTGATGACAGCTCCAGCACAATCAGACATGCTCAAATACAACACTTCCACGCCATATCATGTCAGCCCAATACCTGCCACAGGGCAGAGCAGGGCTCTGCTACACACCTCTCAGATGAGCGTACAGATTAGTTTCTGTATATATGTAGCCTCACAGCAGCTCCATGACAAGCAAAGTAGAGTGGATCAATTTCATACAAGCCTATTGGGTGGAACAAGAAACAATCCAACCCGTTTTGTTTTTGTGAATTATCAGATGTCCAAATGCTTTTTGTGATCATTTATTTGGGGATTTTATTCAGATTACATTTAAGTTTGTATATTCTAGTTGTATTGGCTTCTAGACACAGGGTTATTGCTACAAACCTGACCCTGGAGCACCAGACTAATGGCTCTTCTGGCAAAAACTCAGGCTGAATTGTTTAAAGCTTTCATTACCGTTTAAACCTATTATAATTACACTCAATGGGCTCTTAGTAACAGAGCACTGAAACTCTCCAACAACTCACAGCTAATTAAAAGCTGTGTGCAGAAGGTCGCCTGTTCATACATGAACAGAATACACAGGTACAAACAGCAGAAATCTGCAGTGTACACCGTCTCTGTCTTCTTTTAAATGCACTTCAGTCATGAAAGGAGAAGGTGGATAGATGGGAGGAGACATGCTGAGGAACTTTTACGCCTGGACAGAATGAGAGTCAGATGGTGCAATGTTGGTGCAACTCAGCATTGAGGTATTCACACTATTTTCTGCCTCTGGGCCTTTTAAAATGGGAGTAAGAGGAAGGAGGGACTTCAAAAAAATCTGCTATACGGTAAAAGTTTGAGGCAAGGTTTTGAGATGTGAAATTACATAAAAACAGTTGCAGGCGAGGCAACATTACATTTCTCTGAAGGTCTCTGATGAATTCAACAAACAGATGCGGTCTTAGTTTGTCATGAACACAGTGTACCAATGCGCTTTTCAGAACAAAGTAGTGTCGTAAGCTTTCATGAAATTTACATCAGGAGGATACAGATTAATTTTCTCATTCAAACCACATCAGAAGAAGAATGTTTTAGAAAATATTTATTTTGGGACTACACACTGAACCTTTTTGAGAATTTGAAGGTGTATGGATAGGCACTTAAGTCTTAAAATCAAAATGATTTTAGCACTGTTACATAAAGCTCTTATCAAAGACAACACATTGTGATCAGTTAAGATCAAGAAGTATAACAAACATCATATGATCTCCCCAGAGAGTCAAAACTGCATAATTTTGAAGGGTTTTAACAATGACTCCCTGATGAATGGTTGGCATGGCTACATGTCTGCAAGACAGAAAGATTTTGTTCAAACTAAGACTTTAAACAGGGTTTCCTGGACACCTATATGCTGACATGTATGTATTTGCATTAACAGGTGGCTACGATCTGTGCTGGTCTGTGTGGTGCATTTAGAGACAATTTCACAATATTATGGTCCTGATGAAGATCTGAAAAGGCCCCAAAACAAAATGTATTAACCGAAGAGTTTAAGATGGATAAGCTGGATTAGCTGAATGACTAAAATGTAAATACAAAGACATGATGCTGAAAGCTGTGTCTATGTGTGTGTGTGTGTGTGTGTGTGTGTGTGTGTGTGTGTGTGTGTGTGTGTGTAGGTGTGTGTAGGTGTGTGTGTGTGTGTGTGTGTGTGTGTTTGTGTGTTTGTGTGTGTGTGTGTGTGTGTGTGTGTGTGTGTGTATGTGTCACAAAAATTTGAGGTGATAATTTGACATACTACAGCTCTTTCAAAGGTTAGGATACATTTCCATGTCCAGACGTTCAACCATGTTCTGATCCATCACTTTACACTGCTGCAGGAGTCAGGCTGTGGTCTCACAAATCTACTGGGACCCATGACAGGTGACACTGCTCTCTAACCCTGCCATAACCTAACTTTAAGCCGCCTTCAGCTCCCACGCTAACCCCAGCAAACTGCAGATACTCTGCAGCTCGACCTGATGTTATCTACACACTATCTGCTTATACTAAACTGCAACAGCTCTACTGGCTTGATAAGCAGTATAATCTTAAATCCATGTACCACTCTGCAGTAAAGCAGCCATCCCTTCTTATCTTGCTCCACTAGTCTTACAAAGAGTTAAACTAGTTTTATCAGGAAATATCCTGCACCATTTCCAGCTGAATCAGTCCCTTCTAAGATTCTGCCGGCTAGGTCTGTGTTTGTTGTGATCAAAGATGTCTGATTCTGAGGCACCTTTTAAAAAAAAGGGGGAATGCAAGTACCGCTGTTCTGATACTTTCTTGTGTGTAACACATTACACATTAACTGTAGATGAGTTGGTCCAAATGAAAAGCATCGACTGGCTGAGGAAGCTGTTTCTCTTCTGATGTCACTTCAGGCTAGTTTCTGTGTCAAAATGCCAAATGCAATGTGTAAAATTTAAAAGAACATTACCTGTCACATCACCTTTCCCTTCATATGGGGGTGCTGCACTGTATAAAAACACTGATAACAGACAGGTATCATTGTGCCACTGTTAAACTCTTTGAGATAAGTACTGACTCATCTTTGTACCAAAGCTTCTGGTTGATGAAAAGTTTTAAACGCTACATCTGATTGGCCAGTAGACTAACCAAGTGTCTTGCACAAAGCATTTCAAAAATGTCATTGTAGACATAAAGTGGGACACATACCAATAGCTGACTTGGCTGATTTTGGGCCTGATTGCCCCTTTACGTAAAGTCTCAATTTTGCGAGGGTTCTACAGACTATCTTGCCAGTGATTCTTACTTTCCTTGATCCAACAGGAACTCTGGGATGCAAGCTGACTGAAGGAAGGAAGGACAACAAATGGTGACAATGGTGAGTGCAAAGCATAAAGTTAGACACCATAAATGGAGGACTAACTTGTTAATCTGTGGCAACAAAATGTGTTGTGTAAAACATACAACAAGTGAACTGTCAAGCAGAGTAGTTGGAAATAAATTGCTACTACAATGGATGTACCAGGTTTAAGAGGTTTGAACGTGAGGGCTCTGGTTGTTGGTAAAAGGAATCTTTTGTTTGTTGTTTTTGTTATATCCTTGCACTTTACACAATTTAACAAAACTGTCAAATCTGTCATTATTTGTCATGTGTGGTTTTTCTCACATATTCAAGATTTTCAAAATCTTATTGTGGGCCAGGTTTAAGGGGGTCAACATTTCCAATACCAAAGATGCTACTATAAGAGTGCTTGGTCAATCTTGTGGAAAGTTGTGGAGATGAGACAATTTTATAAGGTTCAGTGGCTGCACCAGCCTTTATTTTTGTTTTGCTGGTGCTATAGGGGTTCACATCTTAACAGTGATAGTGTTGTCAAATATAAGATATTTAAATTATTGTTCAGCCAGCACGCCATGCGCACAGACACACCAATGCACTTAAACACACATATGGACAAAAAAGCACCTATGCAAGAAGCGTACATATGCGCACACGCACATTCACTCACAGACTGGTGTATGATTGCATGCCTTGTGACATTTATAATGTGTTCTATGTAAAACAAAATGTGGAAGTATCAGCTGAAGGTGAACAAACAAGCCTGCCTACAAGCAAAATTATGAATATACAATTACATGCTGAGCAACTGAGCCAGTGACAAGGCCTGCACACAGCTATAGGCTACATCTCATTTTTGCTCAGATACTGAGAGCAAACAAAATAAACAGTGTTCCATTCATCATAACTTCAGTATATTAATGAGCAACGGGAATAAGTTGGCCTCCAGGAATTCTAAACATTTGCCTCAACCACCAAATGCATTAAATTTACGCACCGCAGCCAGGAAAATACACACTTACCAATTAAATTCTTCATAATAAAACAGTCTGTAGTTATGGTTGACCGCGAATGGATGGGTGTTCAAGAAGAACTTGGACACACACAGGGATGATCGCTAGGTTCTTTGGCAATGACTGATTCTTCAACAAAAATTCCGGGTCCCCTCCCTCGTGCTCGTCCTCAGACTTTTCTTAGTTCTGGTCAGTGACAGACACTTCTAAAGGCTGATTTATACTTCTGCGTCTCCCCTACGCAGCAGGGGCTGACGCAGACATGAGCACCACATACTTGTGCGTCGGTGTGTCCGTGTCGCGCAGCAATTCTCCGCTGAAACGCCTGAGGGCAGTGCGGTCTCTCTGATAGCCGGTCGCCTCCTTCCGGCCCCTCTATGATCTCTGTTTACTTTTCCACAGCGATTCAGAGCGTGTTATGTTAATCTACAGCTGATACATGTTGCTGTTTATCATACAAACATGATTACATGAAAAATAGACAGGAGGAGATGAAATACACGGCCAATGTGCGGCCAATGCCCGGAATCCCGGAAGTCATGTAAATGCGGGAAACACAATGCCGCTGAGCGGACCAATCACAGAGCTTGCGGCCCGCGTCGATTCTACGCCTAGTTACGTTTTTGAGGAGGTGCACGTCAGCTACGTGTGTAGGCCTCTGCGTAGTTACGGGAGCTAAACAGACCCACGCTACGCCCTCGTTTTGACGCAGAAGTTTAAATCAGCCTTTAGGGCCAGGAATGTGGGGAAAAAATTAAAAAATTAAAAAAACTTTTTTATTATGCACTTCAAGAAATAAGTCAAAATGTCAAGCTTAAAGTTGAAATGTCAACTCTTTTCTTGAATTTGAATTTTTTTGTAAAAGTTGAAATTCAATGATAGCAAATTTTTGAATCTGTTAGTCCCATGTTCAACACTGTTTACCAGAGCAGAGTCTAAGATGACCTTCATCAGTGTTTATTCTGATATGTGATGGGAACGAGGAGAAGATTTGACTTAAATTGATCATTCTGTTTAATTCTCACATGATGGAAAACAAAAGTTGCATTAAGTTCCCTGAAGTAAGCATGACGCTATGGTCTTATGGGTAAACATATGCTAGTTACTGATGTATCATACACTGATATGAGAATGTTTGGAAGTTCCAAACAATATTAATAATCTAGACATTTAAACACAACGTTGCTAACTGCTGCAGTGTAGGTGTAAATGACCACAGATCACACAGTGTGGCGCTTTCCTCCCTCTGCTGATGGGATTCACTGCATGCAGGTTACAATACAATTATCAAAAGGGATGGGGAGCTGCCATGTTGACAACTAAGCCAAACAGGGAGAATAATAAAGGCAACTTGTGTTGCACATTGTTGTGATGATCTGTGTTCTTTTAATATCAGCCGAGTTTGCATCTTGTGCTAGTTTAAACTTTAACAGTGTTCGATGACCAACTGTGCAGGTAAGCAGAAGACATGTAGCCTCTCTACATGCTCACCAAGTGTTTTGATAAAGTGTTGGCAATCTATTCACAAGTTAGCAACTGTTGACTTATGTTTGAAATCAATTTTTTTCACTTGACTTCAAACTTTTGTTCTTTTTTTTAAGCCAATGGAAACCCTATTCCACAGTGTGACGGAGGGGCACCGTCACTAACAGCGGGCAGCGCGCACACACCGACACCGACACACACACACGCGCACCAAACTTTTCCCGTTCCTAACAGCACTTCATTCATTCCGGTTCAACGACCAACATCCTTCTTTCCCTCTCCGTTCAGAGTTTCTTAGGGTTCACACTTTGAAACTGTATCATTGTTTAAAACATACATTGTCTTTGTCTTTGGGTTTGGGTTTGCTGCACTTACCGGCTCGAGCTCAACCAGGTCGTGTCCGGAATGCGCAAACCGAGCGTATCTGGTGCGCACCCTAAATGGATGTATGGCGGCCAAAAGTGGCCACGTGACCGTGTTTAATTATTATTTTTGTTTGTTTTAAATTATGTGTTTGAATAAGGTAAGGAAAATGCCTGTGGAAATGTTTGCATTACTCTTTTGATTGTGTGTAAGGTTAATCGCCTTAAAATGACCTTAATAGTGGAATATAATTGTTTGGGAAAAATTATGTAATTTCCAACGCCCAGTGGGAGGGGCTACACACTTTAAAAGAGGGGCAGTTTTGACTCTCTTGGAAGTTAAGCCAAGTTACTAAGCAGGTAACGTCACTGTGTTTCTTTTGATGAACAACCGCTGTTTTCTTTTGTGTTAAGTGAGTAACTGGAGTACTCAGACGACACTAACGTATTGACAAGAACAATTTTAAATTATCTTAGTTTTTTCACTTTTGTAAATATTTTCTTCTATTGCACTCAGGAGGCCGGCAGCCAATAAAACTATCAAAATTAAGTCTTCCGACTATGCCTGGGTTTTCTCCCACATTATTTTGAGTCCGGAAGGAGAACCCCGCGACACACAGTAACCTTCCAACGACATAAGGTAGGGTCGCATTTCGTTAGCTTGAATATCTAAAAGTTTCCACACTTAGTTGTTGTCATTTTATTCTAACATTATGCTATGCAACATTATGCATTGGTCCTGATTAAGCTCATATATGCCCAGTATGTATTTAATTCAATCTCATGAATACTTTATGAGTAGCCGTTCTCCATCCTTCCCAGTGCTTGTCTAGTCTCATGTTGATAACTTATGCCTGCAAGTGTTCACTGTTGATCAATGTTTTCCAGTTTTTGCTGTCTGAGTTTAGGTATGGTCATGGTAATCTAATTTCAGCAGTATTAGTATTAGTTGAGAGGACTCTGCTCCATAGCTCTATGTACCGATTACCGTAAGGGTGCTATGCATATTACAGGGGTAGCTTGAACAGGCCAAAGCCCCTCCCTGGTGCTGCCTACAACCAGGTTACAAAAAAGATATTTCCATGAATTTTCTTCATTACAACTTTCTTGAGGAACAGCTCATTATGCCCATAAAACTTCTTTGAATCCCACCCTCACCCAAGTAGCAGATACTTTGTAGCATGACTCAACTGGCTTGAATAGGCAACTGTATTTGAAAGCCACCACCCACTCAATCCTGTGTCACAGCATGATGAGTTCTACCACTGCTTCCAACATCTACTACAGATGCAGCTTTTACCTGAAAGCTTTTAGTTGTTGTCACCTTGGCCCTAATATCCTCTGCACATTCACTGATGCACTTTAGAGCTCATTAAATCTCGGTCTTTTGGAGAAAGGTCCTCTGGCTTATTCAAGCATCTGCTAAACCTTGACCCACTCAGGTTGCACTGTCTCCAGCCTTGACCATGTTCCTGTCTCAGAGTAAACACTCATACAAATCAATAATGCTGAATCTGTGCTGATCCCCTTCATTTTTCCTCACCAATTGTTTTAATTGTGGAGGGGTTTTGCAGATTGCCAGGAGGGAGGTCACACCGCATCCTTCAGATCTGCCAGATGCTCGTCTGCTTTGTTAATTCTGTGGGAGCTAGCTGGTGGATTCTTTCTTTTCTCTTTCTTTGATTTCAGTACAGCACAAAGGAAAGTTAGACGGCAAAATCACAGGCCTCTCAGCTCCCTTGTTAGTCTTCAACTGAACAGAAGTTCTCAGCATCACGACTGATCATTTTGAATAACGGGAAAAAAACACACATCAGCAACCTTCCATGTTTACCTTTAGAAATATCACTGAAGTGGTCTAAAAGGTATGTTTCCTGTTACGTGAAGTAAAGCAATTCAAACATATCAAGGGCCTACATTGTAGGAAAGCACTCTCTTGTATACTCTGCTGACACATCTTCAAAGCTGTCTACGTTTGGTCTGTCCTTCAGTGAATTATGCTCTCAGCTCTCAATGAAATGATCATAACACTGAACACTGAATAATGCTTATTAGAATCTAATTAACTGAAAGCAGGATGTCCCTCCCAAATGAGCTCAATCAGCATGAGATTAATGTGTACAAATCGTATATGGAGGGACATACAAACAAATCACACAATTGAAATCCCTTCTTTTGAATTCTTTTCATGTTTGTCTCTTGGTCTTCTCTGAGTATTTGAGTATAATGGAGTCCTGGAAGTTTTAACAATATATGAAACATATGTTTGTTTCTCTTTTTTCGGGGGGCAAGTTGAAAACTGATTAAAGCTCCTGTGAGGAACTTTCTGTTTGTGTTGACTTTGGCACCCCCCTGTGGACTACGTGATCTCCCTTATTTTTTCCTGTACATGTGTAAATTATATTATCTCCTCCTGCTTTCAACTAACAGTCAACTATTTCACTCATTAAGAATATTTACTGCAGAAAAAGTTTTTTTCTTGACGTTCTGTCAATCACCTCATCTGACACCTACCCTCTCACAGCGATTTCAGGCTTTAAAATAAAAAAACATAAATGATCAATACCTTTTCTAACAATCTTATTTGCTTTTCTAGGTCATAGAGAGGCATCACTGTTCATTTCAGTCCATTTCATGACCACTCAAAAACTCCTCACAGGAGCTTTAACAAGCAAGGCCAAACTGCAGTTCTTCTCCTCTTTTCTTCTTTTTTTTTCTTTGATGTTGAAACATTTCTTAATATTTTTATTTCATAGCTGTGTTATTGTTTGGTTTTCATTTAGAGATCTGAATTGACCAAAAAAAGGAAGAAGACAGAGTGTTTGGATTACAATCCTGGATGCGCTCCTGAAACCAAGCATAACTCACATATCACCTTATCTTGCAATGATATTTGCATTACAAGGAGAAAATTCTCTTCCCACTGTTGCACTAGCTACACAGAAAATAATCCTGACTAGAGGCTAATTGCTTGACCCTTAAACAAGCAGTGCAGACCACTGCAGGGATTTTTTTGTATTTGTTTCCTGAGTGCGTTTGTTGTTTTATTTGATAAAAATGCAAATGGGATTTATTGTAAAAATGACCAGTTTCTTCCCAACAATTTAATGGATCTGTGAGCCCTAAAAGGAAAATACATTATTCCGTTAAAAAGAAATCCCAGTTCACATGAAGTTATTGGATTTTACAAAGGATATAACATAAAACAAGTTTTTCAAATTAAAGGAAAAGTGAATGTCATTTATTATTACTTTTTCACTCTAGATAGATAAATTAACTGCTAACATCTCACAATGTTCACAGTTAATTAAGTATTGGACAGTGAAAAAGACAAAATCATAAAAATGGATAAGACTCAAATGGAGATAAAATGTTTTCATCTAGACATTCCTCTTGCTTGTCAAAAACGGGCTCCTACATTACCCAGGATGCAAGTTTTAGCCAACATTTTGTTGGGGAATTTCAGAAGTGATACAAAATTAGGGACTTGTTTGTGCAAAGCTTATGTAAGGAGTATGACATGTTGTGCATCCCTGATACAAACAATATTGGAAATATTCCCTCCTCCTGCTCCTGTAATTTTCAGTATATTGCATGCAGAAACACTTGTTTATTCACGTGTCTTTGCAGTGATCAGAGCTGGCAGCTCCAATAGATCACAATCAAATTGAATAGAGTGGAATATTTACTACACCACTTGCAGAGGGCCCTTTGCAGGGCATGCAAGGTTTAACGCAAGTCAATACACATCAGAGAGACAGACAGGAAACCTGAGGTCTCCTGTGGGCTGGCTGGTTTAAAGGTGCATTAAGAGTGGTTTCAAAATTCCTTCCACCAATAATTCATGAGGTCAGTCACCACACGCTTTGTATTTTTCCCTGTCATAGAAATTATTATGTATAATTTTAACCGAGGTAAGCCATTCTCTGTTCATTCAATGAGTGGCTCCTCATGAATCTCTCTTACATGCTACAGCCATTAGTTCAAAGATCTGTTATACGTCAGATATAGTAGACAAATGGTCTCAGTGGTGGCCACGGACCATGCCTGCGACCATCGCAACATACAGTACACCCACACCTGCAGGTGAGAGAGAGAAGAATTGTGCTGCTTTTGATCACTCCACTACAAAATACACAGCCACGCAAAGAAAATGATGGTGATGACTTGTAAAAAAAAAATGCTGATTTTCTAAATATGAATTAAACTTCAGAGTTCTGGACCTTGGTGACATCAATTGTGGTTACATCATTTTTACAAAGACATGGAACCAAAGCAGGGATCCAAACAGGACCAATCTGTCGTTAGCTGGCAGCTGATGTTTTAAAAATAAAACAGCTACCATGGCTCCCTGTTGTCTGTAAAAAAACAACAGGTTAGTTTCAACCTCTACACATACATTATCCTTTCACTTTTTAGCATCTAGATGTCCTTAAATTGTCCTTCCCTTGCAACTAATAACCCCTTTTCTTTCACTTTATTTAAGACATTTAAAAAAAAAAAAAAAAGAAAACAAGACTTAGTTTTTTTGGATGTTCTGAATGATGGTCTTGATTAATTTTGGATTAACTCCCCAGCCCCAGTATGACCTTTGAGCCAAGCCTTAGAAAAGCTCTATGCCCTTTGATCAATGTGCAAGGTGTATGCTGACGTCTGTCATTATCGCTTAATGTGCACAGCACGTCACACTCACAAGTCCCAAAGGATCCAGGGCCTATAAGGGACTCTGACAAGACTGAAGCAACACAGGGTTGTCGCATCCTCATGCTGTATTGTTCTTCAATCAAACATTTCACAAAGTGTTTCCAAAGGAAGAAGGTAGAAAGGCACAAGCACAGCTTGGCGAAACAAAAGTTCTTCTGGAATAAACCCTTGCTCTTTGCTCATGAATTTTTTAACAGACAGACATTTTTAGATAGGCAAGGTCAAAACATGTCTTTGCAAGTTCTATCAGTTGTGAAACAAATCTCAAAACTTTGGTAACCCAGAAAAACATGAGAGTGACAAATGTTAAAGGGTTACTTGTATGCCTACACACAGCACAGTTCTTCACAGGCAGAAAGAGAAGAAAGTGGAAAAAAAGAAAACATTGCAAATTTCCAGTAATGTCACAATAACAAAACTTCAAAGAAAAGAAAAAGAAAAGGAAAACTAGATTGTAGCGTAAGCCAAGTCCCTGGTCATATCATTGGTGGTGCATTCATGTGCTGGTGTAAAGCTCTGGGCATCCCACACTTGAGAATCAGCTGCCAAACAGCATCACACTCACAATCTGAGCTGTCAGAAAATCAAACCAGAATTTCAAACAAAAAAATGATCACTCAAATCTTGGAAGTCCCAGTTCCCAGAACATAACAACTCAGAGAACAACACTTTTCTTCAGCCGACAGGATAAAGCATGCAAAAACACCTGCATGGGGCTTGAACTTTATAATTAAAGTTGTATGAGAAAGGAAGAAGAGAGTTTCAGCAGAATTTGATTCAAATATGAGCCGTGCTGGACAGACTATCCAGAGTTTTGGCACATGCAGTTTTATCTCTGGGGAAAAAAATGTATACCAGTTTTATGTGCTCTACTGAGTTGAGTTTTCAGTATGTATACAGGCTGTGGGTGGCAAGACAGTAAAAATATTATTTATCACTTTAACCCCTGAGTTCCTATGAATTACAATTAAAAAAAAATAAATGTGTCCTGACGCAGATAAAGGGGAATCATTCTGCTTTCAGAATATGGCTGTCATGGTGTGTCTGTAACATGCATTCAAACTACAAAGTCACCTGGGATGTATGCGTCCAGCTTTCTAATGTTAAGTGTGAATAAACCCACAGTGACCTTTCTTCACATTTGCTCAGACAGTATATGGAGCGTGGAGGCACAGCATTAATAGGGATTAGCATGACCACTGGGACATGTGTTAGAAAAATCAATACTCCTTTAAACTTCAGACTAAGAGGAAAAACAAACAAAGACCACATTTGCATTCAGGCCACATTCTGAATATTTTCATTACTTCCTGTAATCATGGGATTAATGTTATTACACTAAATATATGGTTGATGTATCTGTGCATACTGAGGACTTCTTTATTTTTTGATTATATTCTAATGTTCGCAACAGTCCTCTTTTCCACTTCAGTGTTTCTGTTTCTACAGCTTGTCTGCTGTTGAGTCCCCAGGTGTGAGGACTGGCTCACCTTGGAAAAAGTGACGCGATCAAGGTGTTGCCAAATTCATCACTGTGATACAAAAAAGGAGGTTTTCTTCTGTCCTTTTTTTCAAAGGACACGAATCAAGTTATATAGGGTCCAGACTTCTTGTATAAAGTGTTACTTTGGTCTTGAAAAAGGTAATCCTGCACACTGTATTTCCTCAGCATCACAATTTAATGTTCATTCTAACGTTGTATTCCCTTTGGACCATTTTCAAGATTATTGACAAGGCAAACATTCTGCCAGTATTCAAACATTAGTTAAGATTAAACAGTAATTAATTATGATGTTAAGCAATTATGGTGTGGGGGATATCTCTTTCTAAATAAAAAAAAGTATCCTGAACATTTCACAGATCTTTTTTTCAGATAAGTCCTTTGCTTCAGTTTAGTTGGGTTTAAAATTAAAAAAAATTCTTAACATTTAAGCTGAGAAACTCATGCTCAGAAAAGTAAAAAAAGTAAAAATACCTTTATAAATTAATGCAGAATATCAACCTCGACCTCTTGAAGCATCAATTTCCAGTTCACTGATTTCATAAATAAAGGGATGGCCCTAATCGTTTTGTCCTCTGTGCGCTGAGTACTGAAATGGCGAGGAAGCTTTTCCAAACATCACAGACATTGATCATCAGATTAGAGACAGTACAAACATGCAATGATCGGCACATTCTGAGCTGGTTTAAGGGGCTCACTGAAGCAAGATGTAGCCAAATATGGATGTAGGGCTTTAATACATCAGCAATATTTTAGACAAGACTGACTACTTATATATTAAGACATAATACAAATAGTATACTCATTGTGTGATTGTGACATAGAAGGAGAAGCTATGTAACTCTGCAATTCATCACTACGGCCTTTCCAGACCACAGGACCAATACAGGCCAGGCCAAAAGAGGAACCTGGAACTGCAGGGACTGAGACGAGTGGCCAACATAACAGTAACAATGTATTGCTAATGTTAGCAGCATCATTGCTAGCAGCTAGCTGAACTGCTATGTTTGGTCACCATGGTACGAACAGTCCAACTCCTCACCTGCCTCAAGAGGGCTCAATGACCTGGCATTGATTTAAAAGCAATTTACTCAAGATGAAACAGCATTTTTACTGACACACAACACAGGTAGATGTCTATTTATTGACTTGACATTTCAACACATATCAAGCTCAAAGCAGGCCTATCATGCTCATTTGTTTTTTGATACATATAAGGCTGCAATGTTAGATGTCCATACTAAACTGCGGCAAAGTTTTATAACATGGGTTATGTGGATGTTGGCTCAGCTCTGTCAAGGATGCTCCTACCCAGTTCACTCAGAACTCCTTTTTAAACAAAGGCCAGAGAAAGCTGGATTTGTGTCTCAACTGTTACTGAGACCTGGGGCTGTTCCATCCATAAAGCCTTCCATCAAGGCTCAGAACAACAAGCTGTAAGTTACATTATAACAGCAGGCATGTAATGTAAAAATAGTTAACAGGCTTTTATGATAAATATCGTAATTCCCTGGTCTTGTCACTGGGGAACCGGGAGTGTGTGGACAGAGTTAGCAAAATATGATAAAGAACATGTCACATGAAGTAGTTAAAACAAGTGAGTGCATTTAGATAAGAAGAATTAGTCCCATTAAGGGGTCGAAACAAAGCTCAGAGATAAGCCTTCTGTCTCTTTCACTTTCTCTTCTCTCCTCCCTCAAGAAAATGGGGAAGTAGGGCGAGGTAGAGCGTACAGCCGATCCTGTTAGGGAAGAGCTCCAGGCCAAGCCGGCATCTTGCCCTGGCTCTGCCTTCTCTGTCCTCTTTCCAACACTCTCCTTCAATCTCTCTTTTTTCTCTCTCTTTTTGCATCTGTGTATGATGGGCAGTGAGTGCAAGCATGGAGAGAGGTGGTGAACTGTTCTTCCCTGAGTGTTTATCCCGTTAATTAGGGCACAGGTGTTTATTTTCAGATTGGGTGTGTTGTTCAAGGTAAAGAGATGTAAGTGAAAATTAAAGTTGTTTTGCTTAAAAATAGAACTTCTCCTTCTTTAAATTTCAAAGATTTATTTAGCATTTTATTTTACCCTGTATGTTTTGGACCATGGTGAATGGTGTTGGAAATGCAAGTGTATTAAATTTCTTCTTTCCCTTGACAGTGTTTGGTCACTGCAGAATACACATCACAAACACATTGACGTATGAAAAGCAGATTCTAAAGATTATTCTGCCCCGGGGGAGCGTCTCACCCCTTGTCAACCTGATATTTTGAAGCAGAATGTACTTTAAAGATTATTTCTTATGGTATTTCTGTTTTATCTGACCACTTATGATGATGATCAGTTAGGCGAGATGACAGAGAATGCATCAACAAAGGGTTCAGGCTGGCTGTGGAATTGAAGATGCAGCATTTAAGCAACATGCACCTGAGCCAAATGACTGAAAATCAATAGAGGAAATATTATGACATTATGCAACTGATAACAAATATATCTTTATATTGTAACTTCTTTTATCAGTAAATTTGCCTGTGGTCTAATATCTGTCTATATTCTTGATCTCCCCAGATCCTGCTGACACTTGCATATTTCCTACACTAAAATATATGGCAACTATCAGTAAAGACTCACACAACATTTAACTGATGCTTATATGAAATGTCACATAACTTCAGCTATTCATTTGGAAGGGAAATAAGATGAATGTCTTTGTGTCATTGCTTTGGGTCAAAGCAGATAGTTTTTCTATCCACTGTATTATAAAAAGTTGCTCACTCAGTCAGGCCAGAGTTGGCCCCTTCTCACAGCCATGCACACTAAGGAAATATAAAGTATGTGCATGCATAAATACACTGTCAGTCAGTAATCTTAACCACTAAAATACATGAATACACAATTCCTTCACTAGTCTTGGGTTGGTATAAAATGAAACCAACATAGGAACCGATATTAAAAGAATCCCATTTCTCGCAAATATTCTTGCTTCTTTCCACCAGGAGTGAACCAGGCTCAAAGTTACATTTAATTATGCATATTTCAAAATGGTGATTAAATCTGATTCAAATGAACAGCAGGAGACGCCCAAGGTTCACAGGATTTGGATAGGGAGAGCTCGTCTTTTTAAAAAAATCACTAGTCTGTGGCCAATTGTATTGCCAGTAACACATTTCCATTGCTTTAAGCTGGTCCTTTCTGGCAGACTTTGAATAAGAAGAGAGTGTTTCCATGACTCATTTATCAGATGGGTCTCTGGCTGGTGAAAAGTCGCTTATTGTCTCTAAAAGGTTTGAGGTAGTAAATGAGGAAAGGCCACAGAGCACATTTATGACCCAAAGTAGTAAAACCAGACCCCATGTAACCAACAATTGAGGGAGAGGTATTCAGGTGCAACAGAGTGGAGTACTCCACTGGCTCCCTGCACCATTTCTGTATAAACTGTGTTTTCATTGAAGGTGCAAAGTCTGAACACTGAACCATATGTTGAACGTTGACGTTTTAAGTTTTGGAATTGATTTGTGTCAGCGTTTGATTGCACCATGAAGACATGAGGTTCCTCCTAACTAGTAGCGTGTAACATCCAAACTAACCAAAATATTGTTGCAGAAGTTAGGCTTTCACTTCAAGTGGCAAAGCACTGAAAAGCACTTTTCGAAATGAGATATTTAATACAGTGTTGCTTCTCACAACGATTGCTTCTTAACAGGCTAATTACAGTAACTGCGGTAATGAGCCTCCTGTCCATCTTTTCTAGAAGCTTTCAAATACTAACCAAATGTTGCAGTACCACTGGAAACCAAGTTGGCAGTATCGAGCAGTATAGCAAAGAGTTTGAGCCAGACCAGCTAAAGACAATAAACAAGAATACTTTGGTAAGTGTTGTAGCTTTTCAGGAAAGTTTGCTGAGTTGGTTAGAGACTATAAACATACGTACAACTACAACAGAACAGCTAGGCAGAAATCAAAGAGGAAATTAATGTCAGTTGGACAGCAGTGAAGTGGAGGTCTGTGCGAGATTGAACTAACATAACGGACGTGTGGGATTATGTGGGTATTGGCCGTTATCATACATACATGTATTTATTTTCATATACATAGGATGCAAAAATGAGCCTTTCGTGGTATTCTGCTGCCCTCATTTTTGCTCACTCAATTCTGCCTAAGTTGTATGTCCTTAAGTTAGGAAAATATACAGGCATCTGTCTCACAAAATGTGCTCTCATGAGAGGAATCTTTACATTTCATCTCCCAGTCTGAGTTTAGTTAGTGAGCGAACACTCAGCATTTTGTTAAAGGGCATTTTGACAGAACAAGCCTGCTGATGGACACAAATTGGGTGCTGCTGGAATATAACCCATGAACTTTCCAATGCTGGATGATACCTGCCACTGACATAGTCCTAACTGTCTGTTAGATGTAGTCAGGTTTTCATATCAGCAGTTTGCAAGAAGAAACTGAAATTTGTGCAACTTTTGAGTAGGGGATCCATCCTGGGATGTCATTTCAGTCTAAATCCCTTCTTTTACATTTCAGAAACGATAGAGAAAAATTATGGACCTTGACAAAAGCTTTCTGATTCTCTACAGACTTTAAACAATATGTGCTGCAGAACCAAAAAAGCAGGATCATCCTCTTCAGAGTGTGCAGGTATGATAATGAAGACTAAATGTGTTACCCAAAAGTAAACAAAGAGGGAAGAGGGAACAAAAATAAAGATGACATTCACAATTGAAATTGACAAGGGAATCTACAAAATGTCAATATACACAATACAAGAGTTACTTTATTGACGTCTGGTTGCCAGTGGGATTTAAAAGATTGCTGAAGAAACCACGGAGGGAAAAATTGATCCATTTTCTGTTTCACTGTCTGGTTGTGTCTATTTTTCTTCTAGCCTGTCAGAGTTTTGGAAGTACTCCCTCGCTCTAAGGAGGCCATACACACAGACTCTACTTAAAACTTGAAACAAAATAATAATTAATATTACAAAACTGGCCTAATTAACAACTACTGGGTTATTACACAGCTAGCCGTAGTTGGTAATAGCTATAATTAGTGATCGCGCAGCCTCAGACTGGACAGTCACAACCACCCCCTGCTGCCTCTGCCCTCTGCTCCATTGTGCTGCGAGGTCACACTCAGTACAAGCAGGTGTGACACTTTCTGAGCTGAAATCCACAACTGCAGTAATTTTGCCCATCTGTGACTTTAACACACCAGCAAATTCTTGCCTCTCTGTTTTTGTGCTGCATTCAGCAGCTTTCTCAAGCTGTGTATTCTCTTGAACCTACATGTAATTGTGACCATGACAACTGCACTGCTCTCAGAAACCACGGCTGTATATTGAGTCGGCTGCACCGGAACAATTCATTAGCTCGCACCGTGTTTGTGCTCAGACTCGTGTCATTTTTCCTGTTGTACACCCCTGTTCATGTGTTGCTCTACAAAGAAGGTGTCAATCCTTTACTGTCTGTCTGTCTTGTAATGTCGCCAACAATTAACAGTGCCAAACCCCAGCCACTCCATCCAGCTGTGTTAAGAATGAACCTCAGGCCTTTTAGGTTTTATGGAAACAGCAATGCTACAAGCTAAATGCTAACATAATTTGACAACATGGTCTTAATGAAGTTTCCAACATTATGAAGTTTATTGTGAGCATGCTCATCATCTTAACTTAGCTTAATGGAACTTATAACTTAAAACTGATGCTTATGGCAATGTCATTAATTTAGCAAGTATGTAGTCACAAAGCATTGACTTCCAAAATAATTGTTTGATAATGGCACTTGTGTAGTCAAAGGAAGAGGACTAATAAAGAAGCTGTATGTCCAAAGTCACATACAAACAAAAGAAAATGTGCAACATTGAAATGCAGAGGAAATTACAAGCAGGCTGTTGCAAAACTACTAAAATCATTAATTTCAACATATGTCCTGTCCCTCACAAGGCAAATAGTTCAGAGGGATTTTGGGGAGACCAAATCAGTGGCTAATCAGATTTAGTCCAATCAGTCGCTACACTCTAAGACATTGATAGGAGAGATTGATTTCACTTGAAACCTGGGACGTCAATATCATGTTGGTGCTTGTAGAAAAAAGTTACACAAGTCATAACGATTCAACCTGTTAGCAACATAAATGTTTATTTTTGAGTTTATGGCAATCAGTTTAGGAAAATGTCAAGAACGTGGAGTAAAGGTCAAACAAATGTTAACCTTGGGGTGCCTATTTGGATTAGCAGATAAATCGTGGGCCTTATGAGGCGAGACCATGGTCTTGGAGATGGTTCCAACCTGCAGCCCTTTGCCGCATGTCAGTCCCCACTCTCTGACCAGTTTCCTTTTCAATCCACCGTTCTTTCTCTCTCAATAACAGCAGAAAAAGCGCCACATAAACTTGAATATGTCAACCTCACAATGGCACTGCAAGTACAGTTTTTGGATGAACACAGTCAATGGCGTTTATCCTCTGGGGACCACCAACCACAGAGCAAAATCACTTGACAAGACATCCAATATGATTCCACTAAATGTTGGATTGACAGAGTAAAAGCACTGTAGTGCCACCAGCTAGCATGCCTTGAACAACTTAACTTATAAAACTTACTCTGAAAAAGCCATCGTCAGCATATTTCTTCAAATCCCGACTCCCTATCCCTCCCGTATAGGGAGTCTGTTTGAAACGAGCTTGTAGCCTGAGGCGTGGACACTAATAAACACAGATGACGTCTGACCCCAGCTCACTGTACCAACACTTACTACCTGTGGACAAGAAGCTTCAGTTCCAATCCAAATCATCTTACTGAACAGAGGTAGAAACACTGCAACTCCAGCTCTCTCGTCACACATGATTCCTGCTGTTTTAGATCTCAGCTGCACCTCTGACTGGAGCCAGATTAATTCATTCACTTTGAACATGACTCAGCAAAAAAGTAAGGCTAACAAAACCTGAAACAGTCAGTGACTTTGGTAGTTAATTACAAAAAAAGAAAAAACCTCAAACATGGAGTGAGAAAGGAATATTTGAACCCTTTATAAAAAATGATTGAATCCGAATGTAATTGAGTTTGCTTGTTCAGGGTTCTCAGCAAAAAATGGCACAAGGTCAACCTCAAAACCATAAAGAAGTTTAGCTACCAATTTTAAAACCTCAAGGTGTGCCGGTTAACTTAAGGAAAACCAACTTCTTTGTAAAAAGACAATTATTATTTCACAGCTACCGTACAGGCTATAAAAGAGAAACCCAGGTGACATTAAGAAGTCAAAGCCAGCTGGGATTACTATGGGTTTGATAAATGTACATTGTGCTCAGTGGAAAGAGCAGTGGATAAATCAGCCTGATTAAACCTCTGAAAATAGGTCCCGTGATTTGCTGTAAATCACAGGATTAGTGTTTATAATTGAGCCTTTCACCTGCTCTCTAATTGTAATGTGAAAAAAATGGGCTTTTGAGTGAAGCAGCCTTACATTATATAATCAAATCCACATCATTGTCTACAGGCGATTCAGATGGTTGTCAACATTTTCTCTGGTATCAACAATTTCACAGAGATTCAAAAGCAGCACATTAAGATCAATTTATTAAACAAAGGCAGGAGTCTCTCCCAAAGGAGCTAACATGATCATCTTAATGGATCATGATCTTAATGTAAGTAATAAAGAATATCAGGACAAAAAAAATGCAAAACTACGACCGCAACATGTTTTTTCACTTAGATATGAATTGCTTTGTAAAAATAGACCTGTGATTTACACTTCAGAATGATTTTAATTGCTGTAACATGCTCTGAGCATGCAAAGCAACATGATGAAGATTACAGAATCATGCATAGAGCAAAAGTGTTCAGAGGGTGAAACTATCTGGTCTCTAGTTCAACCATAGCAGCAGGGTTCAAACAGTGTTTTTGCACATCAGGCATTTACTTATAGGCTACCCCATGGATGTGAGCTGCTGTGTGCTGTTTTTTTTTTTTATCCAACAGATCTTTGCTGTGTAGGCTGGGGACAGAATTAACAGCGGTCTTTTAAAATAAGCAGCATGTCTGGAACTTTTCTAAATAGAAATATGTCAATTTAATATGTCTGGCAACTGACAAGCTGGCTTTTAGAGCTCTGGTTAGGGGACTGGTAGCCTAATTATGTGATTTTGAAATAAAGTCAAATAAAAATGTTTCCTATTTATGTTGATAAAAAGCACAAATGATGTGGAATATCTTCTCTCTCACACACATGTGCTGTCTTAAATTAGGAGAGAAAGAGGACTGTGGTAATGCAATAAAAGAATAAAAAACAAATGAAGAAGTGATTTTATTCTTTGAGTCTACTTAATTGTTTGCTGCACTCTGAAGCTTTATAGACATCAGCTCGCCAAATATTCATAATGACAATGCTCAAATGCTGATCTTAAGATGGTTGAGTAAATTACCTTGTTCACCATTTCACTGTAGTGTTTTGTTAAGCGACCAGTTGCTGACTTGCCCTAACAAAATGTACAATGTTGAGCAGGAATAAGTTTTGTAGATATTTGGTTATGAAACCAAGTTTTGTTCCATCTCAGGGAACATGTCAAGATTAAGGCTGTCAAACATTTAATTTTCAAAATCACAATTAATCAGATTTTTTCCGTGATCAATGGAATATTTAATTGCATATTTAATATTTATTTTTCAAAACAGTTTTTTGAGTCTACAGTATATTAAGAAGTTAAATATATTGTCTTCATTTTGGAATCAAACTGATGCAATAAAGTGTAAAACATTTTATGCTTTTGATTACTCACTGATGTCGATGCAACAGTAAGGCATATCACAACATGCAAACCTGACGGCATCCCTTAGACCAGTGTTTCCCACAAAGTTGACGAGCCTGCAGTCAGTTGACACCCATTTAGCAAGTAAAAGTAAGGTCTGTGGTGATCTGCACATGCTCAAAAATTGTGCTCTGTGGGCTGACATCAGTCTGAGTAGCTGCTCCTGTTTACTTAACTTGTAGGTAGTAGCTCAGACTCAAAGTACTTTGATGATATTCATTGTAATTTCCTTTTTTATTTAAATACTTTTAATTTTATTTAATTGTATAATCTCATTAATATTTCATTGTAATAAAAACATATTTTAATCCCATCTCATACAACTTACATGTTACTATTGACTTGTCAACTGTGCTGTCCAGATGTTTTTTAAAGGGAAATGTGTCTTTCCCCAGCTTGTTGGTGTCGTTTTCCATCACAGCAGCAACAAGAGGAGGGAGACTCAGCTGTGGTTTAACTAAGGTGTGCCGAAAGTGAAATAAAATAGCATGCATTCTAAAATAATTAGCACTTAATTTTGGACCTTAAAGGATAAGGAATGACATGTTAAAACTGAAAGCCCCTGTAAAGATATTTCACAGTAAAAAAAAACCCTGACCTATGAAGGGGCTACATGGAAAGTCAAGGAATAATCACAACATATCATGAGTCATTATGTTGAACACGGACTGGACTTTACAACCTAATAGCTGTTTGTTTATTTCATTATAAATCAAAGGCACAAAATGTTACTGAAGTGCTACATTTAGGTATCATCTAACCCTAGGATTTATCCTCCAAAGATCATGCAGGTCAGAATTTCCTTAAAATCCATGTATTCATAACAGTTTCTGTGCTGTGTCGTCACTGTATTTATAGTCTTCATCTGTGACAGGAGTGCTTAACAAGATGAATTAGTATCAAAGCTATGTTTCTTTTATAAGGAAGAGGGGGTGTTTCCTATAAAGGAAATGAAAAAGATATTGCAGTAGGGGATTACAAAGTGACTCTCACAGGAAACCATGAATCTTTATATGAGACTGCAGTTGTTAACGTAAAGTAGTACAAACCCACTGTTTCAATAGAGTCTTCCAAGTCTGGCCTTTATCATGTGTTTCTCAGTTGTGAGACTGTTTCATAACAACAAATACAAACTCAGTGGGTCAAATCATGAATTATGGATGGTGGATTATGGATGTTGTTGCTGGAGGAACCTGTGCATGTTCTGGGTTTCCTTTCTTTAAATTAAAGGACTGGGAAAGGGCATTTTTCACAAATACATTTTGTAGGGTTGCAGCAGGATGTTAACAAGAAATTGTTCACAGTGTGACTCAGACTCCCTCTTTAAAACATGTTACTACAAAGTCCTTATTCGAGAGGCCAAACAACAGCATAGCGAGTGGAAGAAAGTGTTAGAATTGATGCTTTTTTTAAAGCTTCATTCTACAGAACAATGAAATCCATGCAAAGATAATTAAAATAATGTGTTGTTTGGTGGCTTTCACAAGTCTTTTCTGAAGCTAAAGTTGCATGGGTACAATATCTCTCCAAAGATTTTGACCTAAAAACAATCTGCATCTATGATAAAAAACATTTGTTTCATCAATAAAGTTTATGTGCACAGTCATTTCCGACTGTCTGTGTCATTCTGTGAGATCTGTGAAACTTTCATTTCTCAGCAGTATTGCAAACACTATGCTTCGTCAGTGTTGGCTAATTTATGAAGTAGACGCATAAATTGAAAGCAAGTCAGGCGGAAGGATTAGTGAGCTTCTATGTTCATGCAACTAAAGCTGAATAAAACTTTAGCATAACTCCTCTAATTACAGTTTGGTAACTACTGTAAAACTTTCTTTTAAAAATGTTGTAAAAGAAAAAGTTTTAATACATCAGATCTGCTTACCCAAACCAAAAAGTTTCACTTCCCAGAGGGTACTTTTCACAGCAAACTATAAACCCTTCTTGTTTCTGTTCTACTTTTCCCTTTCATCAATGCCATCCTTTTGTTTCGGGAAAATACGGTTATTTTTGCTTTTAGCTGAGAGCACATATTTGTGTCTGAAAATCTATTCTCATTTTATAAAATTTCAGAAAACCAGACAGCCATATAGAAAAGTATCTGTTGGAGAGTGGCCATGACCTCAGCTGAATCACTTTTATTTCATTCTCAGTGGGTGAACATCTGCTGGGACATTTGCAGGGTTAGCTCAGGGTTACTGAAGATTCTCTTTGTACAAAGTGATAAAAAAGGAAATATTTCTGAACACATTGAAGAATGATTAATAATTTGCAGTTTCACACTAAGCCTATTCAATATTCGCCAACCAACTCTATGTTTTGTAAATGTCTGCTTTTCTTCAGACTGAATGTAGTCTCCTGTCCATGACACAAGCCATTTCAAACCCCTTTTAAAGACCCAATAGGCATGAGACATATTCCTTTTCTTGTTCTGTGTTTTATCTGAGTTCTACTGAAACAAAAAAATATATTAACTTAGCTGACATGTGGATAAAGTACTGAACATGAACTCTGAATATCACAGTGGAGCTTCTGCTGACACTAACACTGCCACAGTACAGCAGTCTGTTATTGTGGAGTCAGAGGTTCAAGCATGAGCAGGATCACACAGCATATGAAACAAGGAGGTCTGGGATTAAAAAGGATGCTGGTGTGATTTCCTGGAGCAGCAGGGAAGGTTTGGCTAGGAAAAGAGAATGAGTAATGCTCTCCGAAGCCCTCAGTTACTGTTCACAAGCCAGCAGCAGCAGCGGATGGGCAGCTCCCATGGTGTGAGCATGTACTCTACAAAGCTACTTAATGGATGATGAAGCCATGCTCACAACAAGCTTCTGATGTGTATGTAACAACAATGTTTAGAAATTGCATTCATTTATTACAATTTGAAACAGCAAGTGTGAATTTTTTTTTTCTTCAATGTGATCCACAATGATAGACCATAAAATCCAGAATATAAATTGCACTGGTGTATAACACTGTCTGTTTTTGGGGCTCCTGCATGAAGGCATCCATTGCATATAGCAACATGCAGTTTCTCTGCAGATGTATAGCTCTATCAAGCTCAGAGTTGAAAGTTGTTAGGTTCCAACAGGTTGGACCAACCAGGTTGGACCAACAGTCATCTACCAAGTCACAGAGACTTGCCTCGCCTTGTTGTCTTAAATTAAGCATTTATTTCAATCAAACCAGCACTCCACAAGGACTCCACAGTAAACCACCATTTTTGAAAAACCTAATCAAGGAGAAGAGTAGAGAGTCGATTGCTTCTTCAAACGCCATCTTTTGGGTAAAATACCACACAAAATACCATAACGCAACAGAACTCCACTCTATGCATTCCATGGTACATTGGTTCCACAGGGGTATAGGACACAGCTCACTTTCTAAATAACATAAAGTGTATCTTAAAGTCAGAATTTTACAGTTAACCATTGTTGGAGATGAACACTGAACACGGTTTGTTTGGTTTCAGGCACAGAAACAACTTTGCAAGGTTCAAAGACAAAATCATGGATGGGTTAGAATAAGTTGGCTACTTGGTAATGTGAACAACATTGATGTTTAATGAAAAATAACTAAAGCCTTTTACACATTGGGAGTCAGCAACAGTGCTGTGATGCAGCTCTGCTGTCATCACACCTTTGAACTTTTATATTGATCCTGCAATGGCGTAAATTGGCTTCCAAAAGTGTGATTTCACATTGCATTGGGGGCGTTGCTGAAGAACAAGAGTTAAACATAGCAGGAATTTCACATACACACACATACAGCTGTTCCATCCTTCCTGCACTGCCTGCTTACTGTGATCCCACCTCACCTCTCTAATGCCTCTGTTACTACCCCCAATGCCAGCACAGTTGTCCTACCATCATGCCTCTGTCACACACTGAAGGTGAGACATAGGGGAAAACATTGGTCCCTGAACTGGTGAAATGAAAAGGGCTTGTGTTTGTAAGGGGAAGCTCCACTGTTAAAGCTACGGTTATAAACATCATCAAGTACATAAAGGGTCAGAGGTGACTGTTGTCATAATTGAAAGAAATCCTTCCTGATGATAAGAAAACTGAAAGCCAGAAATGTTGTTTCCTGTACCACACAATGTTAACGTGTTTTCCTTTAAAGCATAATTTGCAGCACAGATTAGGAGCTAAACATGGTGTCTGGAAGACAGGAGGGTAATATAAATATGCAGATTATATAATTGCAAAATTGTTGTGGACTTCCATTGAGTTTCCCAGCCCTACATGTGGGTCTGATTTAATACCTGCTTAAATACTGAGCTTAAATTGCTGAGGCATAATAGACTCACATCTGATTAAGAGCTTAATAACAGAAACTTAATGCTCATGTGAATTCTTAATGGCTGAATAAATTGATTATTGTTTGTATTAAACTGCACAGACAACAGTTTCTTTAATGCAGTCATTTTGAAGACATAAACACTGGGCTTACGGTCGGACACTAATGCTGGATTCCTTAATCTTATTTATTAATAGCCACCCTTCATTATAACAGAATGCAAACCACTTATGTTGAATGCATAATATTCCCCTGCCTGATGGGTTAAACAGCAGGTGTATATCATTACAACACTTGCAATTCATTCCACTGACTAAGTTCTTTAAGAAACAACATGGCTGAAAGCTAATAGCTCATATGAAACTTTAATATAGTTTTTACAATCTGATAGACACAGTTATTTAACTTAGGAGCACTCTATGTCTGCGCTTATGCAGAGACATGAGCACAGAGTACTCTTCTTTAAACCTTATAATAAATGGAAACAAATAAAAAAAGCTGGAAATATTGTGGCAAATTCTGCCAACAGTTGCCAAAAGACCGTTGGAAAACTTGTTTATTTTTAGCAGCAATGTACAAGTGTTGTGGATTTCATAAGGAGGGGGGGACACCTCAAATGGGCTGTGTTCTGCAATTTGCAAATCCTCTCCCAAGGGACAGAGGGTTGCCCTTGCTGAGCCCAGCCAGAGAAATACCATTGGTTTCAAAAGCTTCTCCTTTCAACTTACCAAACACCTACTGCTGTCTCTAACTCATATTCTTCTGTAATATGATTGAATACCACAACATTCACAGACAAACCAACACATTCATACTTCCAGGCACACGTAGACCCCCGCCTTAATTATTTCATTTCCCTCTCAATATTATGAAACAAAACTGCCTCTTTTGTCCTTTTGTTTGTCTCTCTTCTTCTCTATTTTCTTGGGGTTTTGTAAACATATTTTGTTTTCTTTCATATTTTGTTCTTCATTCTGTGTTTGTGTTCTCTTCTGGTCTGTTCTTATGACTCCTAGATTTCATCTGATCACTTTAATTGATTGATCAGTGTCCTCCAACACATTTTTATGCTCTGATTAATGTCTAGCATTTATACTGTCCTCGTACTTTTGCACAATCATATAATATAAAAAAGAGGAAGCTAACAGAAAATGACATGTGCAGCCACATTCTATAAACCCCACATTTACCCTTTTAATTAAAGCTCTTTTGCATGTTTCTGGTTAAACTTAAAGTATTCTGGAAGAAACACTTGTCTAGTTTAGTTGGTAGATGCGTCCCATGTACAAAGGCTCCAGTCCTCATCACACTAGCCGTATGATTGATTTCTGATCCCTTTATAATTTGGTGCATATATCATCCCCCCTCTCTCTCTCCACACTTCCTGTCCTTCTATAGCTGTTTTATCAAAATAAAGGCAAAAGCCCCAAAATAATCTGAAGTATTCAGAAAATTATTCTAAATTCTGCCTTTTAGATAACCAGTGACTCATATGCATATTTGTATATTTCAAGGACACACTACAGTAGCAGAGAGGGTGTGTGGTGGCACATATAGTTAAACATATTTCGTTCAGCTATCAAGAAGGTGTTTTAAGTTTAAAGCATGTGTAGATGTGATTCAGCTGACTAAAGATGTTGCAGACGGCGGAGACACTCAGCTGAGGGCTTTTTTTCTCTGCCGCCGGACTAATAATGACCCAGTTTTGCTCCCGGCTGACACCTGACAGCGTTCACATTCTTATTTTACTCAATGAGAACGAGTAGATGGAAAACGGCACACTGAGTCCAAAATATGTTTCTGTTCTGTTCCCTTGTTGCAGTAAATCCACATGTTGTTGTCCTAGCCTTCCCTTTCTATGACTGTATGTCTGCAGAGATCATTAGCCTGCTCCACACGTTGATATTCAGAGTGTTTAACATTTTGAACACCTCAATACAATCCGTAGCTATTCAATACTGTCAGTTATATACATTTTTTTGTAAAGGAAAATTTGATTCAGGGGTGAAAACACATTTAGCATTATTTTTGACATGGAAAACGTTTAAATATTTTGAATGATTAATCGATTATTGATCGTTAAAATTTCCAAAGATCGATCACGGAAAATACTTGAAATTTACATCCCTAAGTTTTACATAGGGTAGGTAGTTTTGGAGGATCCTAATAGTCCCCTGCCATGCATTAACACATCCACATCAACATGTTGTCTTAAATTAAATCGTATGCAGCAAAAACAGGCTAACGCACCACTGAGCACTGATTATAAAACACTTTCTTTTTTCTCTTAGTGCTTCACTTGTACCCACCAGCTGCGAGTGTGACAGTAGCACAATGAAGCAAAAGTGAGAAAATTAAGCAATTTCTTCAGCTGCCATTTTCCAGCAAACCAAAAGTAAGAAAGAATGGCAGTAAAACAATCAACACAAAGAACTTTTGTATCATTCAGTCCAAATGCTGTTGACAGCCTCTTTTAGGCCCATTTAAGAGCTTGTTCAGGGTGTATGCAAACTTCAAGCCTTGAACAGAACATGTCCAAAAACAATACCTTGTGAAGCAAGCTGATTCAGACAGTTGAAGACCTGAAAACAATATAATGTCTTTCAGTAATGGTGCCAGGCTAGTGTCTTAAGGTAACTTGAAGGAACTGCGGAGGCTGTTTCATTTAAAGCAGGTGCTATATTTTTTTAATCCAATAAACCATGACAGATCAAAGCCCCAAAGAAAGGAGAGATTATATTACCCTAGATAAATACTCTACATGCACATTGCTAAAGGAATGATGCAACACAATGCTGTTTTACTCGTTTAAACAATCACTATAACCAAACCAAGGTCCCAACAAAATCCTCTGCAGCAATACTTCAACTGGGAGCAAAAAAGGTTTGTATCAATTGCTAGAGTTGGAAATGGTGAAGCAGATTCATCGAACATAGAAGTTAGCTTACAACGGAAATAACACCATGGGACTCCCACTCAAGCGTGCCGGATACGGCAGTATAGGTCAAAAAATCCGTCTCCCCCATTCATTTGAATGGGGGAGCAGTCAAACTTTAAAAAATAAATAAACGTCGTGCGAATGTTTCTCACATCCGTATGCTGTGGTTATATGTAGTTATTTGACTGTTTTGTGTTCAAGGCCTCTTTTTTCTGAAAAGTTTCTTTTTCGTTAGTTATTAGAGTTTAAAAAACGGGGTTTTACTTCCGGGTTTCATTTGATTCACAGCCGCCGTAGAACGAAACTTCAAAGGGCACACAGCGTCTTGTGACGTTACGCTGTAGGGCGGAGCTTATTACAAAGGCTTCACAGGCTCTGGCTGCACAATGGCTGCGCCCAGGAGAGGGATTTTTTGGCTTCAGAACTGTACAACGGGAAGAGGCGGAGCAACGCTGTCCATTTTTATTTACAGTCTATGCTCCCACTTGATCACAGTTGCCTGTCAGCTGTAGCTAGCTAACATTAGCCTGAGTCACATAGCAGTTGACAGAAGCAGCTTACTCTCGGCTAATGTCGTTGAATTCATTTTATCTTCTCCTTTAACCTCCTTAAACCTCATCGTCTTCATTATCTGCCATGTATGCCATCACATAGTCACAATCACATTAGCATCCATATTGCTAGGAACAGGAGTCACCAACATAATCCACTCTTCTTGTTTTATAGCAATGAGCAGTCCATATTTAGTTTGTTAGCTTCACAATGCTGAAACATAGGTTTCTTTTCCAATAATAATTGTCCAAATTGCTGGTAAAGACACTACTTGGCTGATGTTAAGTTATCCCCAACTGATATGAATCAACTGGTTACATCACTCAAGTCAAAAAACGCTGAAATTCTAAATCACTCATGTCACAGGAACACAACATTTTCCAGTCAATGTTAACTTATAAATGTGGTTATACAAAGCCTGTTGAGGCCTTTTCAATATATTTTTCTGTAAAGTTGACTTTTTATTCTATCTTTCTTTTTCATTTTTTACCTTAAAAAACTTGGAAAGGGTTAAGGGGACGGGGTTACATCTCTTTTTTTATTTCTAGCTACTCCTACAACCATGTTGTCTCTATAGTAGAAAAAATGTATCTAGGTTATGGCACTTTCGCAGCCTGTGCAAATGTGAACTTCCTGTTCAAAAGCTTCACAGTATGACTGTGGCTACTTGTTGCAATGTGGGCTTTTGGAAGATCAAAGTGTCTGGCTGCAGTAAGGTGACCAGCTGGAAGCATCACAGGGGCTTTCAATGCAGACTTCAAACTTCTACCCTGGTAAATATACACTCATACTCCCAAAAAAAATCCTTTAATCTTAAAAATCCTTATATACTCCCTCTCAGTGCGCAGCTGATGGGAAATAGACAGGGATGTGAATTCCCAGGCAAGGAAATCAGGTGAGTGCACTCATCAGTCATACAAGGCTTCCTGCAGGGTCAAAGAGGGCAGAGATTGTGGGTAATTAAATGTGTTAAATGAAACATTAATTGAAAGAGTGCCCTGATGCCTCTGGTTCTTGTTTAACCGTAAGGAGAAACAGATAACAAAAAAATGGGATTCATTTTCTCTCATGAGGGGGGCTGTAATTATGGTGGTGCACGAATTGATCAATTAACAATACACATTAAATAACAATCAAGATAAATGTGTTTGTATTGAGCCAATTAAAAGGGGTGTCAGGACTGAGTGATTAGATGTTTTAAGGTAAATTACATCCTAACTAAAGTAATCAAAGGCATACATGATTAATTATACTTAATGGTTGAGATCAAATAATGAGTCATGATTAAATTATCAGTTCAATAGTGAATTTTCTGTAATGTTTAAATAGATTTTAGATGAACACATTAGAGCATGTTTTCTTTATTTACCTTTAATCATTCTATGTCAGTTATTGATATGCTATGTATGAGGTTGACTCAGTATTTTTCTAAAGTAAAGTTGTTTTTTTACAAAACATCTGAAAGTACCTGACATCAGGACTTCAATTTTTTTTATTTGGCCTAAGACTTTATCCAAAAACTTTGAATGCTATAATCAGCAGCCTCACATACCTTCCTGTCCAGGTGAAATCAAGCAGTCAGCAAAATGTCCTGAATGCTGGAAAGATGGACAACTTACAGTATGATACAGGTATCATCCTGTGACAGAGCCTGGTGAAATCTGCTGTTATCAGGTATATGAAATTAAACGGCTTCCGGCCTTAATGTTTTCAAATCCATTTATAATATCTCCATACTGCTCTGTATGATACAGTCAGGGCTGCAGCTGAGATAAAACACAGGTCCCAATGAATTAATTCAATGCAATCAGTCTCATAAAAGAAGAACTTTTGTGCACTAATAACAGTAAGGACAAGTTATGAACCTCAACTTGTGCATGCGCACATCAGGTGGTGCTTGTACGAGGGCTCGCACATATCCGCTTGCGGTTTTAATTCTGCTTGTATTTCTGCCCGCCAGGTCTCCTTCTTGCATTCAAAGGCTGCTTCTCTGTTGATTTTTCTCTAAACTGAGTGTTGAATTGCTTCATATATGTTAAATGTCATACTATAATTTGCACAGTCTTTTTTTGATAATCAGATATGTTCATGTTTCTGATTGTTTATGCAAGTAACACCACCCCTCCCCACGCTCATAGAATCTCCAGGTTGACTTATCAAGGTAGGCTTAGTCCAAATACCTCACATCTAAACCCCTGATGATAAGTGGTAGATGGAATTCAATAGGGTGATCACTCAGATGAGCTGAACTCTACTTTTTTTTGCATATAACTTCAAATGTAGTTAAATGAAGATATGATGTATCAAGAATATACTTTGTTTCAAAACACACATTGTCTTTTTCTTATTTTTGACAAATAAACAAACATTTAATGTATATTGCAGAATAGCACCAGTCCTCTAACTCTATGTCAAACTGATGTTTGATTTTTAAGGGAAATAACTGATGTAAAAGGGATTTCAGTTTTTTTGGAGTGGAGTAGTATAAGGTATTTGTCAATAGTAAAGGCTGATTTATACTTCTGCGTCACCCCTGCGCACGATCTCTGTTTACTTTTCAACAGAGATTCAGAGCGTGTTATGTTAATCTACAGCTGATACATGTTGCTGTTTATCACACAGACATGAGGAAATATACGGCCGATGTACGGCCGATGAGCGGGGATCCCGGAAGTGCTGTAAATGCGGGAAATACAATGCCGCCGAGCTGACCAATCACGGGGCTTGTGGTCCGCGTCAATTCTATGGGTAGTTACACCTACTTGCTTAGGCCTCTGCATAGGTACAGGAGCTACGTGGACCTTTGGCGTAGGCTACGCCGTCGATCGACGCAGAAGAATAAATAAGCCTTAAGTGTGTTAACCACAGGGGATCCTGGTCAGTTCGGCCCCTTTGTTGAGAAAACGGGCGGAGAACCAACAAAGAAGCTAGGCTGTCAGCCACTGCAAACGAGTTCAGCTCTATTACGTAATTTAGCCAATTTTTACACACTCCAACCCAAACAATAAAAGGGTACTAAGTATGTGTTGTATTGTTTTTTAATTTTCCCGCTTTACTTTGCCAACAGTAAGCCACTTTGTCCTGGCACTAATCATATAAGTGTTCTTCCATATTACTATTTTTACATGATAAAAAGACTACTAATGCAAAAACACAAACGATATTAGGTGGTTTCTGACTAGGAGCTTTTAAAATAGCATTTTCTTCAGATACTGTGTCCTGCAAGAGAATGTTGTGGGAGTTTGATGTATTCAATCACTTTCAAGATGATTATTTATTTCCCTGTCCTGCACCATCATAGTTCTGTGGATTAAAGACTTGTTTCATTTTTTTGTCAAATGCAAATTCTAAACCCTTTAATCAAAAGCTCGAAGGTTAGTGAGATTACAGGTGTTATGTAAATTTTACTGTAAACTGGCATGTTTTATTTAATTGGTGTTTTCGCCTGATTTCTCTCTAGAGGAACAATCAATCCATTTGGGCCCACATACTGTACAAATTAAGACCTTGGTTCTGCATCCTAAAAGACCTGAATATGTTGCCAAGTCCTCATGACAAGCTTAGGCAAAATAAATGAGAGTAATTAACTCGGGCAGCAATGCGCTGGTCTAATTGATCAACACCCTGGCACCCGGTCACGCTGGGGTCCAGAAGAGTTAATGCTTTTAGAGCCCCGCAGCTGAGCAAGCTGAGGCTGCTTTAAAGCATGTGCGTGTCCTTGGTTCTGTGTTCTCTAGGCCCCATGCTGTCTTCAAACTTAAAGAGCACCTGGCAAGGCACGAGCCACTGAACCAGTCACCTTGTCAGCATCAGAGATAAGGCCGCCCCTCACCCCTCAGCTTCTCTGGGCCAATCCATATCCTCTATATTTACACAGAGACACCCCAATGGATCCTGCTGCTCTTCAAACAATTTTTTTAATGCTCCAAGACAAATGAGTGTTGTCACTGCTCTGCACATAGTACCATGGCAATAAGGGCAGCATCTCTCAGAGAGAAACCAGCATCACACACCATCCCTGTGTCAGTGTCCTCAAATTACATTCTGTTTTCATTCTCCAATTCATCAGTCTGCATCCCCGACTGAACTGGAGTCAAAGTGTCATCCAAAAGTCAAACTTAAATTTTTAACGTGTGCTCCTCAGACTTGAGACACAACCCTTTGCACACACACACACACACACACACACACACACACACACACACACACACACACACACACACACACACACACACAATGTTTATGATTTAAATCTAGTATTGACTCATTAATAACTAATTACAAAATCATCACTAATCATTAAGTGCTTCCAGGTAAAGTGATCTAATGATTAATGACTTATCAATATGTTCATCACTTAAGAGTTATTGAGAACTATAAGGGCATGCTTATTATCAGGTCCATTCAACATGGGTGGTTGTCACATGATAGTTGTAATAAACCTCTGCATTCAGCACCTGAAGTCAGCTCTGCCTGTGTCTATAACTATAGATCACTATATTTTATCTATAATTGCAGAGCAGTCGCAGTCAGAATGATCTCTGCTGCTGTTATCGAGTGCTACACTACAGACAGCAGAGAGCTATTGGCCATAAGAAGATGGGATCATTCTGTCGATTGCATTTAAAATGACAAACGTGCGTCTGATTTGATTTCCTCCAGGCTGCTTGCCATTCAATGCTTGATAAGAAGTGTACTGTATCTATCTGTGTATGTACCTCTGTTGTTGTTTGGCAGTGTCAGCATTAAGGTGGTCTCTCTCTCTCTCTCTCTCTCTCTCTCTCTCTCTCTCTCTCTCTCTCTCTCTCTCTCTCTCTCTCTCTCTCTCTCTCTCTCTCTCTCTCTCTCTCTTTCTGTCCCTTTCCTTCCCTGCTGCCTCTCACATAACAAGAACATTTTCTTTCCTTGCTAAGAATCCTCCCCATGCCGCCTCTCTCTAATCCTTCCCTGGAAGTGACTCACATTACAGCATTCTTCACTTTAATGCACTTTAATAGCATTAATATCTGCTTTTGCCTCTTCAGCTGCAACAAACAGCCCTTACATCTTAAGAAAGCCGCTTAAGAGCAATTGACATGGCAAGTGTACCAATACAGAAACATACCTCGGGTGAAAAGCAGAATAAGTCATTGTAGAAGAATAATCTGCAGTTTTTCATACATTGGCAGGAGGCTGGCGCAGCGTGGCACATGCTGTACTGTAAACAGACACTGAGGGAACTTAGGCAAGGAGCAGCCAGCTCCCTGTAGTGCTTCCTACTCACTCTGTCTGTGTGGAGGAGGCCTGCAGATACTGGAAGAACACGAGTCCCTGCCACCTTCTGTGCCACCCATGCTGCTGCAGCAGTGACAGCCAAGGTCAGCTCAGGAATGACAGAGAGCTACGGAGCGGAGATAAGACTCTCACAAAAAACTGAACCAGCATGCCGCTTTCTCTAAGGAAAGAGAATCCTGCCCCTGAATTATTCAATGGGTCTCCCCCACCCTAAATAACAGCCGGCCGGCATTGTTTGACATCCCAAATGAATAATTAAGGGCTGACCTTTTGTTCCCATTAGAGGTGATAGGTTGATAGCGCCATACTTTGTGTGTGAGACAATGTGAATGTGCTGTGCTTAGGAACGAGGAATTTTCAGTATTAGAATTAACCAAACTCTCAGGCATGAGAATTGATGCTAAGAAAAGAAACAGCACAGCGTCCCTGTGGGATGCATTGATACACAGAACCATAGATACAGCCCTTGTTGATTGTTCTTAAAGCACAGCCTGGAGCCATGCTTTGTCACTACCTCCATGTTCTCCTAAGAATTGTGCTGTGGTTTGTTCCTGACACATCAGAGGCTTTTTGATTGCCACTCTAGAGCTTGTAGTAGAATATGTGGATCAGAAATTATGTGTGAAGTGAACACAAAGTCAATCCAAGTGAAACTGGCTCTTTCCAGTCTGTTGGTGCTCTAATAGATTACGAGCCATTTCCCATGTTTGTTTTTGAATGAGGCAATCCTGAAAAGCATCATATCTAAACTATGTATCCTAAAGGTAAAAAGGAACAACTATGATAAGTTGTCATATGTTGTCATATGCCTGATAAAGCTTTTAGGACATATTTAATATGTTTCTCATTGTTCACATGTAACATGAAACACTCAAAACATCTAATGTAAAAAATGTGTTTGTAGTTGAAGCTGATATATCCTATTCCTCTATGTCATAGAGGTTCATTGTTGTCTGAAAACTAAAAAAAGCACATCAACGAGATGTATTGTTGCAAAGGATGACATGTTCCTTTATCACAATGAAAATGGCAACTGCAGTTTATTTTGAGAAAATCCCACACATGGTCTTCCAGCCATAAATACACACTGAATATGAATAAATCCATAGCAAGGCATTGTTGAAACATCAGAATTTTTGTGTTGGATTTCAAATATGCACATTTGTGTGTGGGCTTCAACCTGCTGATGCTTATATAATTTGTTCCTCCTAAACAGGAAAAGTATTATATGGATTTTATTCACATAAAGTGTTGTTTCACATCACACAACAACTTGTTCCAACCGAGTCATCTGATTGGACAAAAGGCATTCCATGAGTGCTGATACAGAGTACAACCGCATGTTTTACTACGTGTATCAAACAAAGTTAACTACCATTGAATAATTCAAGCTTCAGCAACCTGTTGTTGTACAGAATATACAAATACACTCACATACACACACATACACGCTTACCCATAAAATAAGTAGAGTCAATGTGTTGCTTGGCAACAGTCTACTTCCTGCAAAGTTGCAGAATAAGTGGGTTGAGCCAAATGATTGATTCAATAAACAAAACAATGAAGAGGTAAATGGTGAATGCTCTGTTATTACTAAAAGTTTTCTAGTTTTTTTTGACCACTCTAAGTGCTTTTATATTAGATGTTATTTCACCCAGTTACACACACACACACACACACACACACACACACACACACACACACACACACACACACACACACACACACACACACACACACACAGACACACAGACACACAGACACACACTCACACATTCACACACTGATGGCAGAGGGTTCTCTCTAAAATTCCCATCAGTTTTAACCAATCCAACTAATACACATTCAAAGAGCAGATTGGGTTTCGATGTCTTGCACAAAGACACTTTGACACATGGATAGCCACGCCAATCGTCATAGTTGATGACATTTTTCTCTTTTTTTAAAATTATTTTGTGTTTCAAGCCCAACATTTAAAAAGTGTGTGTGCTGAACAGGACAATGTTTTGTTTTTAAGTTTTTTACATACCAATTTAAGAGTCTTGTGTTATTTCTGTACTTTTATAAATCTGAGATCCTGTCTCATTTGAAATTAAAGAAACCATGTTGTCATTAGTTAGTTAGTTGTTTGGTTGTGAAAATAACTACAGATAGGGATCAATATATCACAATTTATTAGACTTAGTTGTTTTCATTAAGTCAATCCCTCGTGGTTTGAACGATTAGAGGAATGTATAATAAGTCATCATGGTCACTTTTTGGATCAGGACTTATCTTGGTATAAGTGCAACCATTCTGCAATCTTTGAAATCACAACTAGGAGTAAAGATGTGTGGAAAGAATGTGAAGCTCATTGTTGGGACAACATTTGACTCTTAGTCAAATGTACAGATACTTTGGTTCTTTACATTCAACTGTACTTTGATTGCCCACATCAATCACTCCATGTGGTTTTGGCCATTTGCACCTTTAACCCTTAAGCACATGTAAATACAGACTACAGCATGGTTCTGACAGACAAAGAAAGAGTGAGTCACATGCGCCGGCCTGTGCAAGTCCTTGGCATCCTATTCAACTGCTGAAATCAAACAGATTTTGATATTTTGGGTTCACGCAAAAAATCTGAAAATTCAGTTCAACTCTTGGGACCAAGAACACACATTTATCACAGTTTGGTGTAATTTAGTCTGCACAATTAGAATAAAGTATAGGCCTAGAGGTTATACAGACAGTCCTGTTGGATAATATCCCTGAATCAAGTCTTGTTCATTTTTGTCACATGTGTCTGTGTGAAATTGTAATTGAGATTTGCTGTAAATCTTCACATGCTATTATATAAAGTTAATTTATTAACTTAGGTTTCTGGAGCAGGACCACACGTAAACTGCACCTTCAATCACCTGACAAGCCTACCTATACGTAGCCATCCCACTCCACTCAATTTGTCTGTGATTCTTCAACCCATCCTCCCTCCCTCCCTTTGCTGTTCTTTACTATCCCTCCTTCCTCATCCCTTCTTAGTTAACCCTGTGATTGCTTCTCCCATGTCTTTGTCCAGTCCTAGAAACAGTCTGGGTTGAGATCAGATAGGGCAGAATCACACCTGATACAAAACCCCCATCCTGAACAAATATGACTCATCCACCTTCATCACTCATCACAATATACATTCATCAGTCACAACAAACAAACAGACGACAAATGTATTTTTCATTACATACTTAAACACATATTGTCATTGCGTGATCCTTGCTATTGAATAGCTTGTAAAGGACAAATTAGGATGCTTCTTTTGCTGAGATAATTTTTGCTGCACTGCAACTGTGACAAAGCAGAGCAGTAATAGTTAAAAAGGAACAGACTCAACGGTTATTGTTGTTGGCTTCTTATATAGGTGTAACACAGACAAGCAGAGTAAGTCAGACGGTATTCAGAGGCAGACTAAAATATTTTTTGCTGGCGGGTTTGATATAAAGGGATAAATACAGAAACACGACACCTCACCCCATAAGCTCTTTTGTGGTTTCCTATATAAAAACTTTTTGCACAGTATAGTGCTATCACTGTACCAGTCTGAGTCTATAAATTTTTTCTGGGGGAAACACATCACCGTCTTCTCCAGAAGAGGCTGTCACTGAGGTAGAGCTTTTGGTTCCTTCACAGTGTGAAGAAGAAAAGCAGGGCTGCAGTGTACCCGCAGTGACACACTCAGGAGAGCGCTACTCTGAGGCAAGCACAGATTCCTGCTGAAGTAGAGAGAGAGAGAGAGAGAGAGAGAGAGAGAGAGAGAGATTGGGTGCTGAAGACAGACCATATTTATAGCCAGGCATAGGAATTATTCATTGTGATCAAAGTGCAGATCATGCTCCATTCCATCACAGAGCAGATGTGGCAGAAAGGAAAGAGCACACTTTCTCCTCCACATGCTCTCTAGTGGCTTTCCAAATGGAAAACAGTGAGGCAAAGTTATCTCTGTGAAGCCGCTGTGTGTGTGTGTGTGTGTGTGTGAGTGTATGTGTGTAGGTGTGTGTGTGTGTGTGTGTGTGTGTGTGTGTGTGTGTGTGTGTACGTGTGCTCGTTCTCAGGTGGCTTCACTTTAGAAGGAGTGCAACGCCTCCAAGATGAAACATGCAGCAGAAAGAGAAGAGAGTGTCCCACATGCAACACGTCTCCTCAATCAGAGCGAGAATGAATATCTGATTCTGAGCTCACAGCAGGAGGTCATGTGCCTTAAGCCATGCGCCATACAGCACACACACACACCGTCACCACTGTACGTGACATGACGTGGATTCTTAAGAAGCATGGGAATAAAGTAGATCTTCAGGGTCAAAGGTCAGAGCTGAGACTCAATGAAAAACTGCTTTTCCTGTTTGAGGTTACCTTACGTGTAATTTACCTTGCAGCTTAGTAATAAACCACAGTGGATATCAAGACCACACACAACACAACACTAAGGCTATCGTCCCACGGTATTAATCTTCGTGTTTTTCCTTTTCTCCCTCATAAACTCACTTCCCCAGGAACACACAATTGAGTTCCCTTTTTCTTTTTTTTTTCTGTCTTTTTTCTTCCAGTAGTGCTTCCCCTGCAATCACACACGACTACACACACACACATACACACGCGCACACAGAAATGCCTGCTTCTCCCAGTTTCATTTTCTCTCTCCCTCCCACGCACACATACACACACACATATACACACAGTCACAAGCACTCTCTCTTTCATTTTCTGAGTCTCCAACCATTTCTGCCTCCCTGTCATTCCATCAACACACACAAACACATGTGCACATACACGATCATACACAAAAAAAACCACACACAAGCACTGGGACATGCTAGCTCCTTCATATTCTCCTTTATTTCTTCCTCCTCCCACACTTTTCCTATCACTACTTCAATACATGCACACACACAAACACACAAATACACACAGGCGCCTGTTTCATTCGCTCTCATTTTCTTTCTCTCTCTCACCCGCCCTTTTCTCTCCCAGTAAACACGCACACACATTTCTACACACATACAAACCTCTTTCTCTCTCTGTTTCTCGTGCTGAATCACCTACACACACACATACACACACACGCACGCACGCACGCACGCACGCACGCACGCACACACACACACACACACACACACACACACACACTAGTGCCTGTCCAGCTTCCCTGACTCCCAGCTGGGCTTGGACGGCTCTCTTCCTCTGGCCTCTCCGGGCCATCTGGAGTGCAATGTCCCCGCTCGGCTGGTCCCCTGCCAGCCGCTGAGCCTCCCAGGATCAGCGCAGCATCTTCAAGCACAATTTGTACGCGTCAAAGCTCGGCAGTGTGTCCAGTGACCCAGCTGAGTGAAGTCATTGAGTTCCGCGTTTCCTCACCTCAAAGGAGCCTCATTCTGCTTTGATGACACCTGCGCTCCCCGACTCACAGGATGGAGGACGGTGCAGTAATTGATTAAAGCCACCATGCAACCTTACCAGCAATTACAACTCTGTTTATGATCCTGCAGAGGGTTTGTCTGCACATAGGCTGGGAATATCAAAATCTGGTGCACAGGTCAAGTACCTCAACAAGATTTTCGTGTGAAAATACACCTGGCTTCTTGCAGATTACAAAGTGTGGCAAGAATAGGGGAAGATCATATCTCTTCTAGTATATGCATGCAAGGCTTGGACACCAACACGATTTCTCATGTGTCCATGGGAGGTGTTACATTTACACATTAAAGAAAATTACAACAACTTCACATCAGAAGAGAAACCTAAAAAGCTGTGAATTAATTAGATCTTCACACTCTAAAGCTTCAGAACCCTTTAAGTAAAGTAAAGAAGTGGAAGGATTTGAGCCACCATTCAGCAGCAAGCTCTGTGCAAAGTCTCTCACAAACCCACAGAGTTTGACTGAAGAACGGAAATACAAAATACCACAAGTATTTCAATACAGAAGATTTTGAAACTGAGTCTCCCCTTTTGAAATTGATCGTAACTTAAGTCATTCAGGCATGAGTTTCCCACCTCAAAGGGGCTCTGTTCTGCTTTGATGCCACCCACGCTTCCTCTCAGCTCAACAGGGTGATTAATTAAAGCCACTAAGTCTCAGTATTTGCAATTACAACAGCACTTAAGATCTTCTAGATCTCAAACTTTGGAGACAATATTTTTTTACTGACCACCAGCGAACATGCCAAATATGGAGGAATAGATAATGGTTAGGAAAATGTATAAGGCTTGTTATATTCTAAACCTTTGGAGGTAATCCGTTTACTGCATTTAATTGGATTAATCAAGAGTTGGAAAATCAACATAAAGGGGTACTGTTATGTTTCTAGATGATGCTGCAAAATCATCTGCACTATAAAAGTAGTTTATCCCAAAATAAATGCCCAAGGCCAGTTAGCGTGCAGTGGCTATTTTTGTAGTCTAGTGAGCACACCAATCCAATGTGACACCCGGACAGCAACACACACACAAACACACAAACTGTGTCCTGATTTCTTCTATTTTCTGACTCTACTCCAGCTGCAGGTTTGCGAGAAAAATAAAAACAATTACACAGTGTGGCATGGATCAGTGACCTTCATCATCAATTGTGAAGTTTTTGTTTAAAGACACTGAACATAAATGTATTTCAGAAGCCTGGGAACCACAGGCAGAGGCCGGAAAATAACACAAAGCTGTACCATATGGTTGTCTGCTGCATGAAGTTATCAGGTACCAGCAGGCAGCAAACAAACCGCTGGCTGCCTCAGTCACTGCTCCAAAACAAAGAGTCATCACTGTACGTAGTGTTGCATGTAGCAGAAATAAGTATAATTACATCCCCTCATTGCCTCTGTTTTGCAAAGGATGACCTTTCCTTTGTTATACCTTCAGGTTTTCAGTTAACAGCACATAGAACAAGCTGCAATAAGAGCTAGGTGAACAGTAAAACAATAATAAGTCATTATGCTTAGTTTTTGCTGTGACTCTGTCGCCTCACCTTTTCTTAACTCATGGCTTGAGTACAGTAAATTAGCTCTGTCTAAAGTACTTTAATATACAATCCATACAGAGTGTTAATTTAAATAGGGGAAATAAGCACTGCATACATTGTCTAAGTTTGTTGCACAAGGGTTGTAACCCACAGCTGGGAGGAAAAACTCATTTGGAGAGGAACAGCTGAATGGACAACCAGGGAAATTCTGCAAAGTAATTTACTTTCTATTGGCAAGCATAACACCTTAAATCAACAATCTGTGAAACTGTAGGTCACAGTTTTTCCTAAATGCAAATTGTAAGTACACTGTGTCAACTAAGACGGAAGCTGGAACTTTGTAGGCAAAGAAAAATCTATGAAATTACACTTCAAAATGAAGCACATGGAGACACTTAAGACAATGGAGAACTATACAGAACTGACAGAGTCAAAACTGCTGGCTTTACAAGCTGTAATAGGCCACTTCAAAGACACGAGCGAAACAGCTAATCTTCAATTAAATCTACACTGTAATAGTGCCTGGTCTTGGACTTACCTCACTGTAACTCTAAAATAGCATGTAGCCCAGGAGCAGGTGGCGGAGTGAGAGTGTCCTCCTCTTCCTTACTAGTTGATCCGCGGAGTGTTTGTGTTTCAGCACCACGGAGAGCGCATCCGCCTCTTTGGGGAAATGATGCGAGTTGATGGTTGTCGCTGTGAACGCATCCACTGTGTACTCTGACAACGCGTCTCCCGTCAAGTTTGATGCCACCTCGTTGCTGCTTTGGCTGGAGCAAACATGCCTCGTCGTGTTCCTGATGCTTTCAGAGAGAGTATGACCAATCAAAATGCTGCCTCGCGCTCTTTACTCACATCTTTGCGCATCCCCGAAGAGTCTCCAAGGACCGGTGCCGTGTCTGCCTCCGGGCGGGCACGGCTGCAGAAATAATGACTTTTAAGACTGGCTTCTCCTCCTGCTATTGGTGCACATCCTCATTTGCAGTGTCTTCTTTGTCTTCTAGGCGATGCAGATCCCGATAAAGATGGGGCTGAGTGGATGTCCTCCCGCGCAGCGTCTGGGAAGCTACGGGAGCGGAGAGGAGCGGTACCAGCCGGGAGCGGGAGGAGTGTCTTTTACGGTCTGAGTTCATTAAAGACTCCTCTAATATGGATGAACTTCCTATCTCATCATTATTATAACCCGCTTTTTTCTTTCCAAATGGCGGGATGACTTCGTGCTGCGAGAGGATACAGTAGCCCACGACGTGCACTCCTGTTAAATGCAACTGAGCTACAGTAGAGGCGGCAGAGAGTTTAAACTAGATCTCTGCTTTAATCATAGATGTTCAGAGATACATCAATTCAACGAAGTCTAAGGGCGTTAATCAATTATGAATTAGATATTAATTACGGCTCTGAGAACAGAGCCACTCTGCGCGTGGGAGGGATGTCAAAATTAAAGTGAGGATATTATGACATACTGAGTCGACATACCTCAGTTCAGGAAAGAGTTTGTCCCATATCTGTGTGTTGTGTTGTTTAGTATACATGTTTAGTATACGCAGAGATACACTATGTTTTTCTTTAAGCTACTAATCACTTTTTAATTTACGCCATCCTAGCCTGCTGCCAATCTTCTCATACCACATGAAACATCAATTATGCTGTTTTAAGCTTACACTCACAGGACTTAATTATCCCTTTTCTCCTGAGTCCATACAACATTTGGTAAAAAGGTCTTATCATAAACTGCCTCACAGGAACACCCTGCAGCACCTGAGACTAGATCTGTGTCCAATTTGATTCCTGTCTAAATTGAATCCCTTAATTTACTTTTATGAAGGCTGGAGTGCATCTGTGTGTGCCGGTGTGTGTTTGGGCTTTTGAAATCTATACTAGAAGCCTATCACTTGAAACTTTTACACTGCCTGTTTTTCTGATGGTTCTTTATGATTCATGATATTTTACTCTGTCTTTGTACTGATTGTCACGTCTGTCTGTAACTTTGTGTTGTTGTGCTGCTCATCTCTTTCTCTTTACAGAATAAAACTGTGTCTCAATTAGATTAGCATTTCAAATAAAGGTTACAAAAGACTTGAGCTCAATTGATCTGATGTCAGATAATGTCAGGCTGACTTATTCCAGTTGAACCAGTTTGAATTGAAGACAGGGATAGCAGACACAGTGCAGCCAAATATGTGAGACTCCTCCTGCTACAGGTTGTGTTCATTACACTCAAATACATTGGCTTGGCTCTGTGGTACAGCAAACGTTTGCTTTCAATGTGATCTGTGTGATTTGAGGTCTTGTCAAAGTGTGCCATTTCAAAACATTGGCCTTACTCAATTAGGCCAGTGTAAAATATTATAGCCTGGAGCCAGTGAACAGCCCTCTGCCTTGGTAAAGGCACACACAATAAGCTATTTAATCTTGCACTGATTTGAACTAAAGGATTTTGCTCAGTCATTTTCTCTGAAAAAAAGAAGGGACGCATAGTTGGAAAATAGAGCTTTAATGAAAAGAGAAAAGGCCCTGTGGGATGGATATCAGAAGCCTGTGGATGTGCATAATTTATCTCAGACTTTTTCATAAAGCCCTGCAGAAAAGGGCTTTCTTTAGCCTTTTTTTGTCATTTGAAAACTCAAAATATTAGCCCTTTGCTCTGTGCAGAAGGGAGACAGATCACTTGGGTTTACAAAAGCAGTATGTTTTCAGTTTTGTTTTTAAGTAAAACCCTAATTTAGAGCCCTTGGGAAACCCTTTGCAGTACAGATGTGGACTGCATTGAACCCAAACAGCAAAACATGCTTTTCTCTATTCTTGACATTGTCAAGGAAAATGCATAGTTAATTTATCACTAACCTGCTATATCTGAAAGTAAATGTAACATGTTGAAACACCAAATGTTCCTGTTCATTGAATCATTTGGCTCTGCTTGAAACTGACGTGACATATTGGAAATGTATCCATGTTAACAATGTTTATGTAAACATAAATATTACATGTGTGTGTGTGTGTGTGTGTGTGTGTGTGTGTGTGTGTGTGTGTGTGTGTGTGTGTGTGTGTGTGTATGTGTGTGTGTGTGTGTGTGCATGTGTGAGTGCGAGTGTGAGTGTGTTGTTTTGTCAGCAAGTGCTCTTATTTCAGGGTGTGGCTGCTTACAAACAAGCAATGCTCTAGCCGGCACAGCTGACACACTCCAGCTTCCCTCCTCCTGACTTGAGCACATCCCCCTCTGCTGGTGTGAGGCAGCAAACAACAATCTTCCCTTTGCTTTGTTTGGCTGCAGGGACTCTGGGTACAAGTCCAAGAACACTAATTCAGACCCACAGGAAGGCTTTGCTATCCGCTGCAGCACAAGCAGGCTTTATTGCGGAGCCTTTTTAATTCACAAAGCTGCTGCATGTAAGTGGGGCAAAACATCGCCCAAGTCCTGAAGATCTGAGAAACACCAGCACAGCAGCTGTAGCGTGTCTCTGCTGGGACTGTGGGCCGTTAGCTGCGTGTGGTATCAGCAGACCTGACTGGAAAATATGCTGAAAATGTTCTGTGTTGACTGTTTTGCGTCACTTGGGGTTTGAAAAAACAATTTTTGCACTTTTTAATGGAACTATTTAAAAGTGATTTGTTTCAAACTATTCCGAAATATAACGCATCACCTGTATGTTTTGCATGAAATAAATATTTTTAAATATCTTATCTCATCATAATGATGAAGCAGCTTTTTTTTCAAACAAGGAGCCATTTGACAGAGGGGAAAAAGTCAATAAAAGGCACTGAACACACAATACCACAGGAGGCTCTTAATTATCTCTGGCTCTTGTGTAACATAAACCATCTAAAAAAAGTTTCTCTTATATAGTTTCAGTCAAACCTCTGACATTAAGAGATAACCTTCAATAAAATATTCTGCAATTGGGTTTTGAATGGAGGTTATACACTGAATGCAAGAACAATTCCAGGATCAGATCAAAGAAAAAAAAATCCCATTAAAGCATTTTGGATGCTTACACCTTCCATAAGTGTTGCCTGCTGGACATTTATTGATGGTGGTTTAGATTGTTGACCATGGAGGTCTATTTTTAGCTGCTTGAGCTTAATGTGGGCTTTTGGTGACCTTTTTTAGCCAGCTAATGTTGAGCGATGATGGAGGGAATTGAGCTGCACAATGCTACCATTATTTCACATTGAACTGCTTGATTTGAGAACAAAATGTTACAGGTGTATTATAACTGCTAATTTTGACAAGTATAGCAGTATATTTTAGGATTCAACTAGTCAGTCATGGATAAAATAAAAATTTCTCATTAACAGGGCTTCCTCCCCCTCTGATTATTATACTGTTCACTGGGTTTATTTTCATAACAGTTTTTTTTTAATGGATCATTTTGACATAACGAGGGAGAAAGCTGTTAAAAGTGACACCACAAGCTTGCTTTGCATTGCTATGAGGCAGACTGTTGCAATTCACAAGAAGTAGGGGCAGATTGGATCAATACAGGTGTCAATCAAAATGTGTCTTTAAAAAGGGTCAAGGCAGCAAAATGTGCTTGTTCTTTTATAAAGGCTCTCTAATAGCTATTTAAGTTTCTTTTCATGATTTTTGGAGATGCTTGATAAAACTTTCAACTTAGATTTAAAATATGCATTTTCAACATTTTAAGCCAAATGTCCAGAGGGTTTAATGAACATGTAGTCTGTTGGACAGCCAGTTTCTGATGGATTTTGGAGATTGTGAGTCTTGACACAATTCCCTGGCCAAAAGACAAACAACCCCCTCATGGCGCACTCATCACTTCCATCCTCTCACTGCTCATCGCTCATCCAACTCTGGCATCTGGTGTTACTCATAATCAATAGTGTTGGGATCCAAAGTCTGCCCAGAGCAAGCAGCAAGCAGTTTCCAATTATAAGGAACCTGCAAAATATTGGTTCTGTCATGGAAAAGTATGTAATTTTCATTACTTTCAGAAAGTTTTTTTTATCGCTGTTGACGGCACATGGATGCAATGCAAAAAAAGCATGATGAGCAGGTGCTACTGACACGTTCAGTGGTTTGAAAATCAGCATGCTGGTCCATTATGTTATTAACATCTGTCCAACTTGATCTCTGTTACTTCAGATTAACTTTAATGTTCACTCATAAATCACTTTCTTCTCTTTCTGTCTTTTCTCTCTGTTGATGAATTCCAACCTGTGGATACATTTGTGAGCTATGGATCTCTAGTAATGAATGATTCATTACAAACTGACATAAACTGGACCCAGAGGTGCAATATTGCCTTATATAATTTTCCTCAAACTTACCACAGACTCAGCGATGGCATAACTCTGCAGTGCTCTAAATTGCTCTTTTGGCCCAGCTGCTCTTTGATTGATTATGATAAATGTGCATAAGTAACAGTTTAATAAATTACTCAGGCCTGAATAAATCCATGTTACTCCATCACAGTGGGCTTTTTCATGTCTTACTATTGACCTGTAAACTGCACACAAATGTTGCCAACATCACACAGGTCAAAATTTCAAACTGTAATTTTTCAGTGTTTTCACCACTGTCACTTAAGGCTCTGACGCTGGATTGTGTTATCAAAGATGCAGCAGAAAAACTTCGTTTTGAAAGGACAAATTGTAAATTGGAAGGCACCAGGCTTTCATAGAGACTCAAGTTATGTTATGACGTGATAAGCTATAATACAAAAAAATCCACTGAATTAATATAAGATATGACAGTACACATGATGCAAAATAGATACAAACCTTATGATATGAAACATTTGGAAATAAGCTACAAATGATTCAATACAATATGAAACAGCACAAAAAAAAACAATTGTACAAAACACATTAAGGAACAGCTTACCATAAGATACACAATACTATACCATATCATACCACCCAATACTATACCATACCATACCATTCCACACCATGCCATGCCATACCATACCATACCATACCATAATATACCATACCATACCATGCCATACCATACCATACCATACCATACCATACCATACCATACCATACCATACAAAGCTGCATGATACGATATGATACAATACAATACGATACGATACGATACGATACGATACGATATGGTATGGTATGTACGACACGATAGAAATAGTATGCGATATGGTACAATATGATGCAATATGCAAAAACACAGTGATATGCCATCCCTTAAGTTATGATACTTAAGGGAATAGGATACAATATGATACAAAATGATATGATATGAAAAGATTTAATGACTGGAAATGCGGTCAAGATAATGGATGGATGGATGGAAATGATATGATATAATGCGATACAGTACGATACAATACAAAGTCATACAATATGATAAACTATAATATTTCATACAATATGTTTATTTACCCCAGGGATATTTACCTTGAACTCAATTGCTGCAATTATCTTGTATCACAGTTTGCAAAAGATAATACTGCAGGAGTCTACATGGCTGATGGATCTTGCTACAAAAGGCATTAAGTGCAGCACAAAAGCATCACATAATTAGATATAAGTGAGAGAAGAAGGCCTGCACTAAAGCTACGTAAGGGACACAGCACAGATATGATGTGATAATGAAGCACTTGAAGAGCTGAGAGTACAGTTGAAAAATCTTCTGGTTTCAGTGCTTTCCTTGTAACCACCTCTGCTGCACAATAACTCTCTGGTACTTTATCCTGTGTGCCTCTGATGAAGATGAATGCATTCGTGCTGCGCCTCATTTGAGGTCTGCAGTGAGGGTGCACTAAGCTGGAGTCAGACCCAGATCAATTGACAAGCGAGGCACCATGTGGGCAGCCAATCCCCTGGCTGAGCGCTCCAGTATCAGGGTGTGGACAAAACTCATTACACCAGGCATGAAGATGTGTAGGACGAGTAAACCAGAGGCTGTACATTTTCTCTGTACGGCAATTATCTTCAAATGCTCAGACAGACAGCTCAGGGTAACGTTTAAAAATGCAGACTGTTAATGAAAAGTCAACTGACTTTGCTGTGGGTGATAGACTTTGTTGTTGTCTGTGAAGTACAATGTTTGTGTGCTGTTTTATCTTGCCTTTCTTGTTGTTGCACAACCTCGTTTCCTTTTAACTTCAGATATTTTCCTTTAGCCTCCCCTTTTCTTGGAGGAACATAAACAACCTCTGTGGCTCTCAGCATTGGTATCTGTTTCAGAGCACCTGTCTGCAGCTCAGGTGATGTGCTTTGGGATGGTTTTATTTGAGTTCGGAGGATTCATGTTTGTGTTCGGGCCACAGGGTGACCTGTCTCTTTCAGGGAGGAGTAAAGTGATGAGTTGTGAGTTCACTTGCTAGGCAGTCATATATTTGACTCCAGTATCTTCTACCTGCAATGATACATTACTGAGCAACCAAGACATTATGTTAGCCACAAATTGTCCTCACCTGTTAGCATCAACATTCCCCACAAAAGCAGGAGAATGCAATGCATATATAAAGCTAATGACTACAGTTACGGGACACCTTCTAAATGTTGTTAGTCTTAACTCACTCACTGTTTTAACTATGTTTTTGTGAATAGCTCCAGCTATTGTTAACTTTATTAAAGAGCTCAAGAATTACTAATATTAAAGCAAGCTATCTGCTCAGCATACATTAGCATAAAACAGTGTAATATTAATGTTATCGATTCAACTGAGTCTCTCTTTTAATAAGTTTCCACAGTCATTCCATCTGAGCTGTCCACGTATAGAAGGTCTAGTTGGAGCATCATTATAAGGTTCAGACCCACAAGCTGTGTTTAGTGCTTGATTTTGATTGGTCATTTCGTAGCAACATTTCATAGCAACGGTCTATTACAGCAGACTGTTGCTAGGGATTTGGCTCCGATCTCAGGCTCTAGCAAACTATCTATCACTCTTCTGTAAGTGGCCCAGGAAAATTGATGTTGGTCAGTTGATTGAAGGACTCCCCCTCCCCCACACAAACAAAAAAGGGAAAGAAACAGACACAGTAGTGATAAGGCATGAGAGGTTAAAGACACAAAATCTGTGCCCTATGACACAAAACCTGGACATGATGCATGAAGAAAACACCTAAAAGAATGGTGGTGTTTAAGGACTGATTAATGAAGAAGAAAATATCACAGACTGACACTAACTGGTAGAAAAAAATCCATCGGGTGTAATGCCAAGTCATGACGTCCTGTTATCCTTGTTCTACCACACTGTCTGAAATATCAATTTAATGTTAATAACAGTGGCTGAGTTAGCTCATTTTGGAAAATATTCAGTTTAGTAATAACTGCTTCAATAGCTAATTACATCATAAAATCAGTCATTTTTTTTCCATCTTTAATCTTTTATTGTGAAGCACTTTGTGACCTCTGCTCTTGAAAGGTGCCATAAAAATACAGTCCTTCATAGTTAACAGCATAAACACGTGACCTTAGGCAGTGCAAGAAACTGGAGCAATTAATACTCTGATGCAACTGCAGTAATGTTTTCTGTTAAAATATTTGGACAATTTTTGTCTTATCAGATAAGGACAGCTGTGGAGAGACAGGAAACATTGCAAAGAGAGAGTGGGGTAAACAAGCGGAAAAGGGCTATGGCTTGATTAGAACCAATGGCTGCTGAGATGAGGACTTTAGCCTCTGTATATGGGCCTTCAACCACCAAGCGGAACTGGTGCCACCCTATTTCAATAATGTCACCTATAACTATCAGCTGAAGAGTTTCTGATTTCCAATTAATGCATTTTCATTAACTCCCTGCCAAAGTATCACAACTGTGGCCAGTCATAAGAAGCGCTGTTCAAGAAAAATAGCAATAAGCACTTACCTACATAACCTTGTCGTTTTGTTTTCTGGCCTCACTTCACTGCTGAAATTAAAATTGACAGAATACAATAGCATGGCAGACTGTGTCATTATTGGACAATTTAACTTATGTCAAACATCTGTTTTTTCAGCAGTTCTTGGATAATTGAACTTCGACTCTCAAAACATATGTAGGTGTTTGACACATATTTTGAGAGTGGACCTGCTGCCAGTGTGCTACTTCAGATGAATAGTTCAGGTGGCACTACATTGTAGTAATGTCCATTTAAGATCCACTGTGTAATATCTGGGGATTGACTTGCAGAATTATTGGCAGAAATAAAATAGAATAAATACAAATGTGTTTTTAAAACTGTAAAATTGCCTGAAATCAGAAGTGTTGTGATTTTTGATTTATCATGGAACCCTTTTTATTTGGACTTAACACATATAATGGATTCCCTTTGGGTGCAGACTCACATATTCCTACAAATCCTTTAAAGTCTTCTTAAAAACCTCAAGAATGGATTTTATGAACCTCACTATATTTCAGCCGGATATTGAACAGAGTATAAATATCTAAGGCAGTGAGAGTCTGGCATAAGAGCCAGTGGACCTGTTGTATCTCTGCTGAATTCTAAGTTGGAGACAGCCATGCAGCAACACGTGCTCAGAGCCGAAGGGAGCACTTTCATAGCTCTATAGCAGCCGTCTGGCAGAAGAGGATGGCTCCTCTGCATATCATCACCTTAAATCACATTCTCTTTGATCACTGAAACTCACCTAGGAAGCAGCAGCCAGGGATTTTTTATTCTGTTCATGTAGAGTTTTGTTCCGAAGTAGAATATCCTGATTGAAAAAATCCTGATTCGCATATATAATCTCAAAAAGATAGTAGGTAATGTGCAATTTTATTTTAATTTTTTTTTTAATTTCTTTCAAAAGTTGTTTTTTTTTTGTGTGAATTTTAAAAGAATAAGATAAGCTTTAAAGTTTTATTTTGCATGCAAAAAATATCACAATATGAATCCTGCTCCCTTCACCCTCTTAAATTTAAATCATCCTTTTCGCTGGCTTCCAGAGGAAATACTCCACAGGGTTTTCCACTGACGTTACCTGTGGCACTTACATTTTTTTCCCGGTCAAGGGCATTTTCTTGAAGTCACAGCAGGTTGTAGAGAGGCTTGTGACATAAACCCCAAACCACTTAATGAACCCAAAGGATCCACAGGGCATTTTAAAAGCACTACAGGGCAGCCACGACACTCAACCCAGCTCCTTGCTTTGCCTAAGAGCATTATTTCAGCTCTTTCTAATGTACTCTGGGGCTCAAACTGCACAACTGACCTGACCCAAATGAAACCATTCTATCCTCTCAACTCTCCCCATGGAACCACAACAACAAATCCTGCCTGGAAAGTCACGCCTCTGGGTCTTCCGAGCCTTTTGAGATCCCTAAGATTGCAGACTGAGCAAGTATTTGTGCTCTCTACCGCAATGTTTGTGTTGTTACTTTGTCATAGTTATTGGGTCAATTGTGTTGATACTAGAGTGGTAAACAGCTGACAATGCATTTCTAACAAAAATAACCAGCATTGTTGTTCCCTTTTGCATGCATGAAGCAGATGGACACGCCCAGTGAAGCGGCTGCTGTTATTATCTCCACAGTGGAACCTCGAGGGAGAGTGAATGCATGGTAGAACAAAGAGCTCACTGCTCACTCACTGTGAGTTATGGAAAACAATCACCTGTCCAGTGAATGGATTCAGTGTAAATTAAAACAAAGTATATGGAAACCACCTGGGTGCATATTTGTAACTCTTCCCTATTTGTTGCACTAATTTTGACAGTAAACAGAATATCCACTCTTGATTTGAAGCGTATGTAAAGTACTTCTGGCACTGTTACATCTTGCTCTGGATCTCCCCTCCATGTATAAATTGTCTGAGTTATATGAGTTATAGGTCTGCAAGGTGTCGATTCAAAGCTTGACATTGGACTTTACAGCAAAGTTTTATTGATTTGTGTAACTGCTGTTCATTCAATCTCTGTCCGTTCTACCCGACAGCATTGCCAAAACACATGGCACCCAGGGTGTAATGGCTTGTTTTGCAGCAGTTTTTTATGGTGTGGGGGTACACTTGATTTTGATTGGTTGCATAGTGTCATTTAATTGCAGATGTCTTGACACTAATGGCCCGATCTACTAAAGGTTTGCGTGTATAAAAGCATGTGCAAACTTGATAGTGCACGCATAGCAGATGTACTAACCGAGAGCATCCATTTAGTGTGTTTGCCTCCTCCACCAAGACCTCCAATTCCATGGTTTCAAACTTCATTGTCTGTTTATGGCCACTCTGCTGTCTGCCATGGTGACAGAGATCCTGCAACCAAAATCCTCATTAAAATAGGGTGGTCTGCACCACTTTGGCAAACAGCCATAGTAGATCACCCGCAACACGCCCACTGATAGCACGTGCAATATTTCAGTTTGCACAGGTCATTTTGCGCTCGTTATTTGGGATCTTAGTAGATCAGGCCCTATGTAGCAACCTCCAGTGTTAAATAATGAAGCGAGTGCAGAAAAATGCTGTTCCTTGAGTGTTCACTTGAGGCTGACAAGGAAACATCCTGATGTTAAAACGCCCAATTTTAAATCAAAATGAAATGTTTACAGCCTGATATAGGAAAAGTGTTTTTGGCTAGGTGAAATCATTGATAAATTAATACACTCTGTACATGTAGTGATTTACTAACAACGATAAAGATGAGTAGGAATTATACATACATCTGCATAATTAGGGGCAAAGCTGAGTTCATGGACAGGTGGATGCGGTGTAGCTATTTGCCAGGAAACTTAAAGTCCACCTTAACTCCACCATTTTGACTCTTTCTAGGTTGATCTTAGGTTGAGTCAACATTTTCATTCTGACACCCGCCCTCGATGAGTTTCAAAACTTCCTTCTAGAAACCAATGAGTGAAATCACAGGGACTACATAGCAAACATTGGACAGTTGAAATTTCAGGGTTAAACATTCCAGAGTTGATTTTAACTCCCAAAGTGTAGTTTTAACTATTTCTGATTTAAAGCTGCTGTTGGTAGTCATGATATAAACATCAGTTCGGAGAGAGATTTCAAATGTCAACAATACCCCTCCCCTCTCTGCTCCTGTAACCCCGCCCACAAAAGATCATTGTGAACGTTCTATGAGGAAGTAGTGGCTTCCCAGCTCATCAAGGCGACTTAGTGGGGCCGCCACTCGACCAATCAGGATGGAGGATTGGAGATTAGCTATGATTGGTCCGTCATAGCAGGAACGAGGGGAAAAATAACATTGCTCTAAATGTAGGCATTGGAAAACACAGAGATTTTGCAATAGTCTCAAATTACTTCACTTACAGATGAGTACTGATGGGCATTATGACCTTTTCTCCAAACCCAGCAGAAAAAAAAGTAACGTTTTTGACACCATTTGTACCAACAGCAGCTTTAAATGGTGTTCCATGTTGAAGTTAATTGTCAGTGTTGATCCATCAGTGTTAACACAACTCTACATAGAGTCAATCAAAGCTCCGCCCAGGTCTCCCGCACATTTCACTTCATCGGTTGGAGACAGAGACAAGCTGCTAAATTTTCTCTTTTCATGCGGTTTAGACAGTAAGTGAAATGAAGTCTAACTTTTTTAAATAAATATTTATTTATGCTGTGAACTGCTGTGTGTACAGAAAGGCATCTGTGGAAAATATATTCTTTACAAAGCACATGTTTGCAAGGACTTAGCAGCAACTGTCTCATGGTGTTTAGCTAATGTTAGCTAGCTGTCTATGGCAGCTATGTTCATATCTGAAAGTAAGAATTCATCTGGGATAAATATGAACAATAGATGGAAGACTGCATTAATCTCATAATGCCCCAACAGTTTTATCCAGACTTGAAGTTTGTACTTGACTTTTTGTCCTCAGCTTACAACTGTGAAATGGCATGGCTGTTGCTGACACATCATCTCCTCCAGTCGGACTCAAGTATCCAAAAATCAGAAAGTAAATGAAACAGAAATTAGGTCTCAAAAGGTGTTTCTATCTTGCATGAGCATATGAGAAGACTTTTGAACAAACACTTCTACAATATGGTTTCCTCTGATTGCAGATCATTCTTGTGTATAATTTTCCGTTATGTTTTCTCTTGTCCCAGTCATGCTGCAGTCTGGAGAAGCATCTCTGCAACAAGCGTGTTATCACCCGTACCTCCTCACTGTTGGACATTGGCAGAGCAAGACTGACAGCTTCTGCATCGTCATGGATAAATATCTCATCCCATGCCAAGGAAACTGTTCTCTCATGGCCTTTGATGAACTTTTCAAAGCATATTTTGAGTTGGATTAGTCTCATGTTTGTGTATGTTTCATGATTTAAACAGGTAAATTAAATGTCATTGTTTGAAATGTACTTTGTTTACTGAAATTCATTCTTTCAAATATTTGTGTAGATCTTTTTAGTGTAGATATTTAACATTTTGGGAAGTAAAACTAACACTGGCCAGGTTGTTAAAAACGTGTATCCTAGCAGAGTTACTGTTCTAATCCCTCTGTGTTACTTTAACTCTGATACCTAGTAAAAAAGGGAACTCTCTCAAAGTGTTAAAATTTCAACTATTTCAAAAGTGCTAATTTAACTCCAGAAAGTGTGGAGCTATATAAACTCTCAAAAGGTGTTGAAATCTCTGTGGGAGTCAAATCAACACTGGACTTTTTGCTTTGTGCATATACTGTCTATACTTGACACTGAGTTCTGGTGAAGGCGTTAAAGCTTGTTTACGTTATACAGCTTTCTGAAAAATTAAGAATTCACCGTGAAATACGATTTTCTTTGATTCTATCATTCAAAGGTTTGTGTTTGAATAAAATTATTATTCATTTTATGTGCAAAATTTCTTCCAACTTCCTAATAAAACAAATCTTGTTTACTTTTCTTTGCAGAAACTGTTCAAGACAATAAAAGATGCATTATTTTTCAGATGAGAAATAGTTCAAAGAAAAAACAAGTCTGTATTCATTTTTCAACAACTGTTAAACTAAACAAGAGTTCAGAATTCAATACGTTACACAATCCATGTTTCTTGCTCTCCACCAGTTCTTCACATTGCTGTTGAGTGGCGTACCACTCTTGGCGCAAAAGTTCGAGTAGCTAGGCTTTGCTTGCTGGCTAGTCATGTGATCACCAAATCAGTATCTCATTATGAGATGTGTCCATGTTAAAATTCAACACACACTGGAATAGAATTGCCTCAGTGCATGTGTGTGACATAACTAGGATCCAGCTGAAGAGAGAGAAACTGAAAAGTAAAGGACGGATAGCCATTGCTGTAAGGGTAGTCATGCCTTATCCTCTGAACACAAGTGACTATCAGATGACCCATAACAGTTCGGCTTTATTCTGCAGCTTTAATAAAGCAAAACCTATCTTTTTTAACTGTTAATGTTCATTTTTGAACTGTGGTATACCTGGTGAGCTTGAAAGTGTTATTGGTTCATATACTATTATAAGCTTTAATAGGAAAGACAGTTTGGAATTGAGTTACGGTTAAAATATGTTTATATTATTTATATGGTAACTATTTACATACAAGTTTATGTAAGTTATTATTTGTGTATGTATGTTGTTATAATTATTTCTACAGCGTCATCTAGTTGGGACCAAAACATGTTGAATGTACTTCTGTGGTTCTAATTACATTTACCTGAAGCTCGGTCATCCTAGCCTCTCATTGGTTGGTTCTGTGACATGTGATAGAGTGACAAGGAAGTGTTGTTATGCCGATGCAGTGTGGCTAAAGTGAAGTGCTCTTGAGAAAGTCATCCGTCTCCATCCTGCTGTTTCTTATTGATAAAGTGATCCAACTACCACACATCGAACCCTCACATTACACTATCATATAAGAGTAACTGTATGTCAATCTGAATCTTGTTAGCGTACCATTTGCTTCCTTGCTAAAACTTGAGCAGGAGCACTGTAAACACTGAGCTTTGCCTTTGACCACAAGTATCTCAGTTGTCTGGTACAGTATTTGCCAAGCTAGCGTCTTGTGTTTGTTAAATCATTTACAGTGCCGGATGACAGCCTGAGCACACTAAACTGGATTGGAACTGGACATCAAAAGCATGTTATCATTGATCGTCCCTTAAAAAAAAAAGTCATATTCTGCATCCATCATTTTAGTCAAACCTTCAGACACTATTAGGATTTTTTTAAGAGGAAATTTGTGATCTTGATGGCAAAAGGTTACAATGTTACAAAAGCATGAAATAGTATTTTCCTTTTGCTGGCAAATGACTAAACATGGACCCAACAGCTGCCTCAACTGTTGACAATAAATGTCTGGCAATAAACACCTCACAGGGTAGTATCCCTTACTTGAAACATTTATTTATTCAGTGAGGAAACAGTAGACAGGCTGGCATCAGCAAGAGACCGCTTTGCAGTGGCTGGAATAACACAAAAACACAAAAAACCATGGCTGCAGTGTCAGTCATTCCTTTTGTTCAGCCTCTCTTGCTAATGACTTCACTCTGGATCAGGGACACGAAGTCATGGGATACTTAAGTGGAGCATCAGCTAGTGTCATTGTGGACCATCAATGATCTTAACCACACAACTGTCAGCATTTTCTTCATCCGTTGTTCTGGAGCTATTCTTTCTCTGGAACATCCTAGTACAACGCTCACAGTTAGTGGCTAGAAATGTCAGGGAAGTCTTACCTATCATGAACCTGTTACACAACGAAGACAGCTGAGGAAAAAAAAGAGAAGAGAATGTACTGTTACTGAGCAAGAGTCTTTTCCAAGGCTGAAATGGATAGTAAATTCTCTCCATCATGTTTTTCAGTAGTTGGTTACACCAGCTTTAAGGCTAACTCTTAAGCCCCCCTGACATAACAACAAACTATTTCTACCAATACCACCTGTGACCTGTGTTGTTATGCTTCTAAAGTGAGAGGTAGCTTGAAGATGACCAAACAGGCTTGTATAAAGGTTTTGTTCTTCACCTTTTCTCAAACATTTCCTGCAGCACTGTTATCAGGCTTCAGTGCAGACCGACTTAATATGCGGCCTATTTGCTTGGATGCGCCGCCCACCTAATATGTCTTGAATTGAGACGCCTTTTCAATCAAACCAGTGCTCCACAGTCATCTAATAGTACACCACTGTTTTCTGTACATGCATGATTTTGACATAGCAAGGGAGAAAAAACATTAACAAGTTGCACTGCCAGCCAGATCTGCACTGTCAGGTATTCCACAATGCTTTGTGCAAGGGAGCAGACATTTTTTAATAAACAATAGATTCATTTTGCTCTATGAAATGGGTCAATGTGCAAATAAGATATAGGTGCTGCCATTAACTAGCTGATTGGTTTTATTTCTAATGCAAACAGTTTCGCCTCAAACCAGTCTTTGTATTTGTCTCTGCTGTTTCTTTTAGCATTAGGTATGTTTTCTTTATTTGACTTTCCTAGCTGGAATCATCATCTTTGACAATCCAGGCTCAAGAAGAAGTGGAGGGCCTGGCAGTTTTGTTTTCTTCACCATGAGACCGAAAGAGAAAGACAAACTGTTTGCTGCTACAGGGAAGATTTTGTAATTAGTTGCTCCCCTTGAAACAGTTCTGCCATTTACAAGTAGCTGTGTTCCTGATGGGATTAGGTTTCAGTGGGGATTCCCCCTCTGGTTTATGTAACACCATGAAGTGGTTTAGTCCAATTAAGGTGGGGCTAGCAGGGTTTTACAAAGATACGTAGGCGACGGGCGTCAGTTCTTGGAGAGTTGTTAGTTGCAGCTCGCAAAATATTTGTGTTATTCCAGTTATTTTACAGCACTTCTCCCCATGTTGATTTCTCTGTTTTACTTTTTTTCCCTAGGTGTGACCAGATTTTTTTGACAGTAAATGAAATATAGATTTGTGCTTCCCCAGTCCTTCTCCTAATCCACATCTTTTTGCACATCCAGATACCCATAATATATCCTTTCTATGTAGAATTATTGACAGTTCTGCTCCTAGGCTTCTGTGTGACTTTGCCAATGTATTCAGTACTAACCTTTTGACTCCAGTTTGAAAAAGCACAGGCAAAGTGTGGCACAACAAATTCTACAATGAAATAATTTTACATTTATGTTAAATAGTTAAAATGATTAGAATTGGAAACAACACAAATGCTTCATTTCAAATCGATGCGTTCTTCTTTGCCAAAACCTGGCACTGAAACTACCCATGATGCAACATGGCAGGTTTCAGGATCCCAGTGTAATATACTAATAGTTGGTATTGCAGCTCAGTGCTGCAAGCCCCAGGCAGAGAAGAGAAGCATGTAGGGTCTTGTAAGCTCACTTGATTTTAGCTCTAAACTCCCAGATATTTTCATTTTTAGACTCAAAGTCCTCAGCCCCAACAGACACCCCAAGTGACATCACTTTAGGCTATTTAAAAGACTTTTCACAGCTCCCACTGGAGCCACTAAAAGCTTTATACAACTTTTTATCACATATGCAGTACTACTCCCCCAGTCCTGTAAACAGACTTTGATATGTAAAATCTGCAGAGTTCCCCTGAGCTCTGCCTTCACTGTGTGTCACCAAAGGGTGATGCTGCCTTACATTAGCTATCCTCTGGAACCAAATTAAAAAACTAGTGTTCAACTGTAATGACTGGGCCAATGGCCTTGTCCTAGTCATGACAAATTGAGCCCACTTTAGGGATGCCCCAGTGGTCCAACCTCAGTCTCCACTGTCATAGGCTTGAACATTTTAGGCATAGGCTTGCAAAGTGACTTTATGAGGGGTCAGGAGCGCCAAATCATTAAGGTCATAGTGGTGCTGATACAGACTTTTCAACTTACAGTTGTGCCCTCTCCAAAAGTTTGCTTCCGTGAGGGATTTCCACATGGTTTATAGAGAAATAGTGATGTGTAAAGACAGGGCGGTGATACCTGTTTTTATCTAGCTGTGTCAACCCTTTAATGCATAACATGTGAACACCCCTTCTAATTCACAACATGGGTCAGAAATGACCCACATTCATTTTCCATGTGATTTCATGTTGAGTGTTTATTTGCTGTATCTTTTGAAATCAATTTTATGTTTCAATATTCCAAACATTATTTCAATGTCTTGCTTTTGATTAGTTCAGGTCATCATTCCCCCCTTTTCTTTCTTATTTTATGAACAAAATTAGGTTTTGTATTACTACATCAAGTTTACACACATGGTTCAGAAATGACCCACAATAATTTGCTATGGTATTTGGTGGGAACCTTTGAAATCTGTACATGTTTGCAATTAGGAATGTATTTACTGCAGACAACTATTTGTCTGCCACACATTTCACAGCTCAGCACAGCTCCTTTGCACATCTGATACATATAAGTCTTGTTTTACAAATATTCTAACTATACCTAAGAAAAAATGTGATGACTTGTGAAAGATAGCTGTGTATAATACTTTATTAGGTTTAAGTTACCTTGAGAAAAAGTACATTACTTGTCAGAGAGGGAATATCTTCAACACTATTAGCTAGCTAGCTAGCTGTTTACATTGTAGTTAGCTAAGCTATCTTAGCTAGGTCACCAAAATAAGACTCAAACTAGTGTGACAGTTGACAGGTCCTGTCACTAGAAATGCATCCAAGTGATAATGCACCCTGGCAGCCCCACTATCAGGCCTGGCTTTTTGCTGACGTGGTTAGAGCGAATGATTCATACCTGAGAGGCTGGGATTTGAAACCTGCCCAGGGCTGCCACACCAATGTATGCTAATGTGCATTTGAAAATATTTAGAGCCTTGGACTTTCTGTATTCAGAGCATGGCTGTTCACAGATTTACTACTGAAATGGTTGTAGAGATTCTGCATAAGGGACTAGATGAGGAAGATGAGGAGGCAATTCATCTGGTGATGATTATTTGATTATGATCACATCATCTGATGAGTCCTCTTCTATGTCATCAGATGAGTCTTCTTCATTCAGGAGAGCTGGATTCCAAGACACACCCTCAACTCCAGCTTGACCCTGAGGCAAATGGTTCATCATCATCACCAGCTGATCAACCAATTACAGATTTTGGAAGATTATGTCATACCTTAGGACAGGGTCAACCAAGCCTCTGTGCTAAGATAGAAGTGTTTCTCCTTCCCTGCTCATACTTGCTCTGAGATTATTTCTAGATCACTCTAATGCAAGGACTTCTTCCATCTATCCATTATCTTTACCCCAACACTTATTCTGTTTGGGGTCACAGGGGGGCTGGAGCCTGTCCTAGCTGTCACTTGATGAGAGCCAGGGTAAACCTTAGACAGGTCGCCAGTCCATCACAGGGCTAACATTTAGCCACAAACAACCATTTATGCACACAGCTAGGACTTCTTGCTAAGCAATTTTAAGCTAAGTTAGGAGCTCTCTGAGAGCAGTCTCAGCATGTTGGTGAATATGGGCCCTGAACTTTTTGCTAACTTTCTGTTGCAGTATAACATGATTTGTTGTTCTCCCTTTATTTGTATTTCCCTAAGGTTTTCATTTCTGTTGTTTTCTTGAGGATTGCTTGTTCTGCTGTTTATCTCTTTAAGATGTTTGTTCTTTGTAAGCTGGGGGAGAGTGATGTAGAACAGTATGAGAAAAAAAGTTTTGGGGAAAATATGCTTCTGAAAATGTGACCTGCTAAGCTTCTTTCTGTCGTTGTGAATGTGAGAAATTGAAAATGAAGAAAAGCAAGACAATTAGGCAGAGACTTCTGTTGTTGCTGAGTGTAGGCTGAGGAGAATATTGCATAAAAGTTGTGCAAGTTACATAAAAGTGTTTCCATGACCCTTGCAGTTTCCTTTTTGTTCATCTGCTACACAGAGAATAACTTTACTGTGATAGTGTTTATCAGGCCATTGCATTAAGGACAGAAAACTCTAGATTTGAACAAAGTGGCTTGAGAATGTAAAGATGGAGCACAGTGCTCTGTGGCTGATGCAGAGCCAGTATAAGAGAACATTTGTGCTTGATACTGAAAGTGTTTCACAGCATATTTAATGCAGAGCAGGTGATGCTCATTAAATATGCATGCTTTGGCTATTATCTCGAGCCTGCCAAAGAGAAGCAGCTGTAACAAGTGTGGCCTTTGATTTTGGTTCACTGCAGTATGTGATATAACTTTATATGTGGCAATAGGAGGACAGTAAATATATCTTTATGAAGCATGTCCTCTGAGGTATGATCACCTCTCCCTCATCACATTATCTGTCTGAAGTATTATCAGATAAAGAGGAAGCTATCTGGAACTCTCGGGTCTGACTGATAAGAGATAAAAATCATTCTGTACTTGAGGTCGTTCTGTTCAGTTCTGTTCTCTGCACCGGCCCACTTGCCCCTGTTTTATTAGTTACCCCCCTGAGAGGCAGAGCAGCAGCTGTCCTCGGCCAATCATCCATCACCGTGTCCTCTGGGTGTGGGCTAAGGAAAGGAGCAATGAGCAGCAATCCTATCTATCAGCCTCCAGAGGCAGCAAGGCCAGGTTCAGGCCGGTAATGAATTTAGTCTGTGAACAACAGGTTTCAACAAAACTCACTTACTAAGGCCTTTAGTTAAACTTTAATGTATTTTTCTGTTTTCATTCATGCATGGTGTTTGAATGTTTTATTGATGTGGACTCATTTGCAATCCTGTTGTGTGTTTACCTTTACAAACAGCTGCATTGTCGCAGCATAACTGTTGCTTCCAGCTATGATTTTGCCTTTAATTATAGGATCTCAGAACTTGAAGTGCTCTGTCTGGTTTATGTAAGTGGCAGATTTTTATATAACTCACTTGATCTTATTCTAAAATCTACCATCTGCTTTGTCTTATCCTATTGATTGATCTTGATGTATTTGTGAATGTTGTACGTCTTGAAGCAGTCTGTTTTAGCATTAACAATATAATTTAATGTATGTAGTTTATTTTCTTTGTATCACAGCATACTGTTTATCCTTGTTCTGAAATGTATTTTCTAATTTCAGGTATATCAAATGCTGTAAAAAATGTATCTTTACTGACGATGAAAACCTTTGAAACTTGCTAAAAGGTAATACAGAGTTGGAAATGCACACCGCCACATTTGCATATGAATTTTAGCAGATCATCTCTAGTCACTGTAACAGACACTCCGTATAAATGGGTTATATATTTACTTCTCACTCATCAATGTTTTTTTAGAAGTTCTGAATAAGTCAGTTGACAAGTCAAAAGTGATATGAACTTTGTGTCAAACAGAATTAAGATATCTCTGAAGCTTCTACCTACAAGCTAAGCATACAGGAGCAGCTAATCAGACGGATGTCAGCAGTCAACCAATGCGCAAAAGTCAACAGTGCACTATTTAGAAGAGTGGGAATCGCCACAGACCTGGATGAAGCTACTGTATAAAATAAGTTAAACACAGCATTTACTAAATGGGGGGGGGGCTGCAAGACAGTCAATTCTATGGAAGACTAAGGGACCTCAGGTAGGCGAGTTGTAAGATGCCTCACTGTCCCAGGAAAACAAGTATTTAATCTGGCGTCACTGGTCATCACTGACCAATCAAAATGATCTCAGAACAAGTTCACAACATATCGACACTGATTGGACATTTTGTACACAAACCCCTGCATATTTCTTAATGTGTAACAATGATATAGAAATAAAAAAAAAAAAAAAATTATCTAACAGAAGGAGCATTTTGAAGCTGTCTCCCATCTCTAAATTATGCTGTCAGACAACTCTGGTGTGGCAGTGAGGCATTAAAAAGTCAAGCTCATAAAGGGCATTTCATTGCATTCATTTGGTTCCCAAATCAAGACACTGGTCAGAATAGCTCTATATCCTTCACATCCTTCACGTAAACTTACAAACTGTTGAAATCCAAATTAATGTGATTTGAAACTTGCAGGCTATTTATCAGGATTACCTACTCTGTGATGAGTCATGCTTTTAAAAACAAGTATAATTTCAAAGCCCTGGATTTTATGCATGGATGCTGTATCCACAGTTTTACATTTTTTACATTTCATAAAGACAAATATACAACTCTTTATTTTGGCCATATAGGTCTGATAAAATAACAATAATAAGGAGCAGGTATATTTCCCATGTTTTACATGATTAATGTAGGGACTTCTCTTTAACTCTTTCTTGCTAAGATAATTGTGCAATTAAGATATGCCTTGTTGTGAGCATCTGGTATCTCTGGTCTGATTCTTCCTTTGAACAATAAAATCCTTTAGCTACAGAAAACTGCAGTCTTTTAAAAAACGTATAAGCCTTTATTTTGAAATGAACACCCAGGAACAATCCCCGGGAGTCTTTGAGTGTTTCATAGTGTTCCAAAGGGATTTTGCTGGTAGTTCTTTCAAAGGTGACCCAGCTGTCCCACCTAGTTTTGTCCAAGAGTTGTACACTGTCTAGGCTGGTAGTTGATCAATAAATGGCTTGACCTGATCAATGCATTAAACAAGCCGAGAGGTTAATGTAAATCAGACACCATTATCTGTCAGAAAAGTGATGTTTCTTACAGGGTGTCTGTCTCACATGTTTTTATTTATTTTATGTGTATCTGAATGTTTAATATTTGATTTTAAATCTGGCAAAGAGCAACATTGTATTGCATATTTATTCTGTCACGCAAGTATAAACACAAGAGTATGTGACATTAACGATGACTTTGTGTGTTCAGTGAAGGTTGGACATGAAAGGACGTCTGTATGCTCTATGGAGGAGAAGCAGGGACACAGGGGATGACTTTGTGCTTTTATGAGGTCCTCTGCTGGGCTTTTAGAGTGATGGAGGCAGTGATGGAGCGGCCTCTTCTCCAGCAGGCAGCCTGAGAGTGCCCAGCAACAGACAGTAAATCACTCAAGATGCCTCAGCTTCATCACACCAGAAAGGAGTGGCCTCATTTTTAAATGAAAACAGTTGCTGTATTGGTATGAAACCAGATTTTTATGCGTGTGTATGACTTTCATCCTCTTTGGTGTGTGAAGAAATGACAGTGTTTTGAAACTGATTCTGTAGACCTCAGACTTTTATCTTTCCACAGAAGCTCAGCTGTCAGGAGCACTGCCGGATATGACTTTAATCAGTAAATTGAATAGGTGTATCCAGCTTATCAGAACGAGGCTCTCACACAGTGTAGATCTCCTGTAGAGGAGTGCTTCAGCTCAGGGCTGATCACAATGAAAGGAAATTACTTTTCTCTATTGTAGATTTATATGTATTTATTCAGCTCCTGGCTCTGATACAGCTCTTAAAAGTTCCTCTGTTGGACTAATTAGAGCAGTGCTGGCTTATCTTTCTGACTATTGTGGTGGTTATGGAAGCTTGCCTACTGGGACTCGCTATTTCTCACACAGTAAGCGTCTTATTTTCCCAAGATATCACTGCTGATATAGCTGTTATGGGAGCAACAGTAAAGTTTAAGCTGTGATATTCTTAATTGCCTGCAAACAGCTTGTAGGGCATCTTGCCCAATGAAATCCTGTGAGAGAGGACTCAAAAAATCAAAGATAGTATACCATAGCTAAAGCTGTTATGCTATGACATATTCACAAGGCGGCGGACAAAAGTCTAAGGGCCTGATCTACTAAGAACACAAATAACGAGCGCTATTTTGCATGTGCAAACAAAACAATTGCACATGCTATTTAGAGGCGTGTTGCGGGTGATCTACTATGATTGCGTGCGCAATTGATAACAGGTGCAAAAGGGGTGCGGACCACCCTTAATTGAAGATTTTGCATGTGCTACCAGCTGTCACCATGGGTAGTTTCGGAGAGCAGAGTGGCTGTAAACGAAAAATGAAGTTTGAAGCCATGGAGTTGGAGGTCTTGGTGGAGGAGGCGAATAAACACACTGGTGAACTCCAGCAGAGACATCTCAGAATTGCCAAAAAGAAACACGATTTGGGAGAACGAAAAAAAAAGTGATTTCATTATTTGAAAAGTGTTTTTGTGAGTTGTCTGTCATGACCTTAAAAAAAATAAAAATCTCTTTTTTCTTAAATGGAGAATCTTCATCAGATGTCTGACAATCCCTGCAGCACTCCTCAAATTAGTTCAGACCAGAAAACACCTCAGCAGAGCCCTGCAGGCGTCCAGATTGTTATGATGACATTGATAGGAAGTTGCTGCAGCAACTGTCCAATGCCGCAAGCACCTTCCACCGTGACACTTGGACCATTGTTGCGCACATGAGGCAGCTGGTCAGTGCTGTGTCTGGCCTGACAATGGCCGTCAACTCCCTGGCAACAGTCGGGAGGTCATAAAGTGGCAGTCCTTCAACTGAGTCGCTGGTGAATGAAGAGGGAAGGGAGCGCACAGGAGAAGAACGTTCATTACACACGGGTGGACACTGGGAGACACCGGCACTAACTGTGATGGTGCGCTGGAATGATCTGACGCAAGAAAATGCAGTGTTGCAAGGAGTTTTTCCATAGGAGATAGGGCATGGCTCCTTTTTGTGACTGGCTCCAAATCAGCCCTTAAATAGGTCCTCCAGCAGCTCAAAAATGGCATTGCTGGATAGACGATATGTCTCTACTATTTTTATTTCTCACAGTCCAAATATGTGGACACGCATATGGAAGATTCTCTCTCTCCGTCATCTGTCATTGCATTTATGCCTCCTTCTCGCCACAATGACCGCAGCCATTTGTGCATAACACTGTGCCAGTTTGCACCTGCCTTTCAAACGTGCTTAATATAGACGCAAAAACACCACCCGCAATCTATTTCAGGTTTCATAAATCACATTGTGGGTGCTAAATGATAACATTTGCATCTCCTCCTCCCAGTAGTTTGTGTGTTCTGATAATTAGCATGTATTCTGCATATCTATGACGACAAACACGCTAAATGGATTGCACTTGCTATTTCGCTCATTTGAAAGACGCAATCCTCGGTGCACCTGGTTAATACATCAGCTATGCACGTGTTTTTATACACACAAACCTTTAGCAGATTGGGCCCTAAATGTTTATATTGCTAGCATTTTTCAAATTCTTCCTTAATTAGAACTTGGAAAGACAATGACATAAAATATATATATAAGATAGCAGCCAGTCCTAGACAGTTTTGTTGTCAAGTCAAGGTGGTTATGGGAAATAGAATCCTGACAGGGTGAGAAAATACTTTTTGGTATTGTTTCACCCTTACCTAAACCACCTGAGAACTACATTTTTTGCCTGGACATTTCCTGTGTACGTACCACTCTCCCGTGCCCCTTGGCCGCTTTGATTTTGACTTTCGTTTTCAGTAAATTGGCGAGATTGAATTGCTACTTCTATCAGATTCTAATGAGATCCTGTCCATGTGTCTGAATATTTAAACGATCAATGGGGTTACAGCGCAGTGATGCCTAAACATGTTCATGAGGGGGGACACTCATCGATTCTACTGCAGTGGGGTCACTGCCGGTGTTCAATAAGCTCAAAATACCTGTAGCCTGACTGCTATTAATCAGAATTTTAACCAATCCAACAACTTAGACCAAATGGTTGAGTCATTTTAGTTGCTAACATAGCCGTTAGCATGCTAACACAGTAACGCATCCAATTGTCTAAAGTAACTTTTGCATCCCACTTACTTTCCTTGGTTTATCCTGGACACATGCCAGAAAAGTTGTGAGCCTCCCAGACTGAGACTAAACCTGTCATATTCAACTAGTGATACATAACGTTTTTAAATGCCATTTTATTAGATCTTTTCGGTGAGGTAAAGCCAATGTGGACCTGTTATTGCAATGAATGTTCTCAGTACTCTGTTGCTAATGCTGTTTCTTTATCTGAGCCCCTTTGACGTGCATATGTTTGGAGCGTGGGAGGAAACTGGAACACTCAGGTTAAGCCTTTGCAGAGTCTGTGAGATCTTACATACTCTACAAAGCAGCTAAATGAAACCTGTGTCCTTCTTGCTGTGACACTGTGGCACTGCCGCTGAGCCACTGTGGCTGTGTGGCATTATGCCATCACAGTCAAGCTGTATCATGCCGTGACTGATGGAGGACAGTTGCTCTTCTTCTCCCTGCAGTGAGCCATCCCACCTGACTCATTTGCTTGACCTTGACAACAAAGTCGCTGTGACTCTGACTGTGTGGATGTAAGCACCCTCGGGAGACAAACCACCGCAATCACGAGTCTGCTCTGTAAGAAACCTCCACTGCTGCCTCCCTACAGCCTGCTCATTATGGGAGGTCGTGTTTGCCCACGTTTGCATGATGTATAGTATTTTGAGAAGGGCATCACTTAACATAGAAAAAAACACCGTGAGGGGCAAACATGCACATCATGTTTTGTTTGTGTGCATTGCTACAGCTGTTGCCTGTTTTTTCTGTTTTGCCACAGATCACAAAACTCATGACCTAATTATGAAACAGAAATGTATTAGATTACACATTTCAATTTGTTTTTCAAGACATCTTTACTCTCACATATTATGAATTTATGGAAGTAAAGATTCCAATTTGTCAATGCATAAATAAATCAATATGTGCTGCTCTTTGTCTTTATAAGATAACATCATGGGGATCTATCTATGCTGTCTCCATTCTTCCGCTAAGAGAGTACAAAGCCCTGAGGATGATATGTCCATGGAAACAGTGTGGATCCCTGCAGACCTGCATGGTAATTAGCTTCTTGTTAGCTGTCCTTCCGCAGCATATGGCGCATTAATTGTTTTTCTTTTAGCACGTAATAATTGTTTCTTCTTCAAAGCATGGCGATGCTATTTTATAATGTCACCATAATCAAAACAGTAATCCATTGTTTTTTATTTCAGCCTTTTAATGCTCTATCATTATGCAGGAGTTTGTTCAAGTAGGCTCACTGCTGCTTCCTGGTTGTTGCCTTGCATCAGTGAGTGACAAATACAATTATTATGCAGTAAGCCTTAACAAACCTCCTTCTAATAATATGGCAGGTGTGCAATGAGGGGGATATCTTTGTGTTTCAAAGAGTGCAAAAGCAAAACTGGAGCCAAATGTGAGTTTAAGAACACGGTCAAGGATCTTGTTAATATACAAATGTTTCTGATTAAGTAATGTTTTTATGACTGGAAAGGTAAGTAAAAGTAACACAAAAGTAACAGGCAAATTCCCATGGCTGGTATCACAAACAGTAGAGTGTTCAAGCATCTTTTTTTTACACAGGAAGATATAAAGTTTGTCCATTATGTCTTGTCCGGTCAGGATGAATAAGGAATGGTGCATCATTGGTGACTCATTGAATTTCAGTGGGGACCGATTCCAGCACAAAAATAGATCAGCAGCTTAGTCTGAAAATAGGATTTCCTTTGGATTCAAGTTTTTTCAACTTTACAATCTGTGTTGGCTGGTCAATAATTCAGCAGCATTGCATCACAGTGTAGTGACTCACTTTAGGAGGTGGCTGGAAACTGTTTAATCGACACAATGTACCTCACAGGCCTGCATGTTGGTCGGGGACTTGTTTGGTTTGTTAAGAAGAGAACATAGCCATTAAAGTCTTCAGCTGCAGAGTGACAAAAATACTCTTGTGGCTCCACTAGAGAAGAAAGACTGGTTGGTTTCTTACAAGCATTGTTTGACATCCTGCGCTCCAAGGGAGCCCTGTGCCAGTGATGAAAGTGGAGGTGTTGTCTGCTCTGCCCCCAGGGTGAACACTTCTCTCCGCACACAGATCCAGGCAGGGTTTGATATCTCCCCTCCACAGCTTTTGATCCTGCCATGTAAGCAGGGCCCTGCTGAGAATATGAAAAAACAGAGAGCACTGGTGTTTGTTAAACAACTGCAGAAAGTAAAGAATTTCTAGTTTCATAATTACCACCACATGATTATTCACATTCGGTTTGGAGTAGAGCTGATTAGTATGCAGTAAACAATTTATAGAACTGTATAGTATACATACTGTAGACCTTATTCAGTCTTTACCTAACAGATCAGGCCTCGTTCTTTTTCAGTTTACACATGCTCTTCTTACAAAACTGCACAGAAGAATAACGTTATTATGTAAAAAGGCAAGCATCTGCTTATACAGAAGCTTGTATGCAAATAATGTTTGTTTTGCAGTCTGTTCTCATCAAAATATATGAAATGACTGCAACGTCTTAGCACATTATGATGTGGTATAGCACATTATGAAACATGAACAAATATGTAAAACAGATAAACTAATGTAATGTAATGTAGGTTCCACATTAAAAAATGATAATGGAAAGTAAACAAAGATACTGAATTCATGGAGACACAAATGTGATGCTTGGCTGACACAGATGGGGGAAATTCATCAAGGAGGAGTGGAGTTTAGATCTTTTATCACTGACTCTAGTGCTTACTGTCACATATTGTTACTAATGTCATATATTTTATTGAGGTAAGTACTCCTTACACCTAAACAGACTTTTTTTTTTTTTACCAAGATAGTTCTGGCTTAGCTGCTCCTTTTTAGTGCAACTTTGTCAAAGTATTCCCAAGAGAGAATTACTGAAGTCAGGAAAAAATACTCAAAAATCTCTGGTGACAGTCAAGGTCAGATGCAGCAAAAGTTTATCCCAGCAAGCAAAGACAGCAGATAAATCTAAAAAAAAGAAGTCAGCCCTGGAGCAGACTAAAGATATTAAATGGAACATTACTTTTTAATGTGCAATACTCCTCCTCCTCCTCCTCCTCCTCCTCCTCCTCCTCCTCCTCCATTTTGGTTGTGTTTTGCAGAATTTGTCGTTACATCACTCAAAACAATTAGATCCCAAGATAATTGAAACCAGAAACTAAATCACACAAACCTGGAAACTCCAAATATCCATGTACTTCTCAATTACTTACACACTACTACCAGACTCATAAACTAAATATCCTAATGCATAATGCCATCTCCCCAAAAACACACCCATTTCCCCAAACTGTAAAACATATTCACCTGTTTAGACACATGACTCAAATTAGTTTAACTTTCAGTGCATAACTCTACAAACAAATCCCCTTATCTATCATTGCCTGCACCCCGTGTTCCTTTAGAAAACATAAGCATTCAACATATTACTCAGTCAGCGAAGACTGAACCCAATGAGAACACAATTGACTGATTGAAAAAACTAAGACAAAATAGTTTACACACCTATCTGAGCCTCAAATGCATAGATAAAAATGTCCTGGGTTAGTTCATTTAATTTTAGAGCAATGAGGATCCAGGAGGGCAAAGAAGAGGAAGTGCAAGGCGGAGGAGGAGGGAGGCAAGTGGCAAGTAAAATACTCTGCTTTACGCTCAATCATTCAGCCCCAACCCCTTCCCAGCATCCACCTGAAGGCTCCGACTATAGGGGGTTTAGAATATTATCTCATCACTCCTCACAATTTCTGCATGTAAAGTTAATCTGCGAGGAGTGATGAGGTTCTGACTCTGGACGACAAACACAAACAATGCTCTGCTGCTGCAATAAAGTTTTGACCGATAGTGAGTTAACTGACTAAACTATATGTTATAAAATTGAGACCTTCAGCTAAAAATCAGGCGCAAAAAACAACAAATAAATGTTTTCTTATATTGAGGTCAAGATCACTGACGCCATCCCGGCGTCAAAATGCACATGCTTATCATTGCAGTCATGACTCGTTCAAACAAAGTCTCTGGAGACTACATTTGGTGGAAAACAATCATGAAAATAAATACAAAACAAGTGACATCCAATATATTCTGACAATCTGTGAGGTTTGAATTTCACTGAAGTCTATTCTGAATGCTTGTCACAAAGACACTCTTTGGGTGTAACCTTCATCTTTGCTTCTTTTTGGGAGCAACATGTCAGATGTAGTTTCAGAGAGTCGACAGAGATCCTGTCAGTTTGATGAAGAAACTCAAGAGAAGCAACATTGTTTTCCACAGTGTGGTAGCACCCTGTAGCAATCAGAGCAAAGGTTTGAGGTTGGCTTTTTTTAAAGCAGCGAGAAATTCAGCATGATGTGTCAACAAGACGCCTGTCAAAATATCTACCACTGAGCCAGAATTCACTTTTTAATCAAGCAGCAGCAGAAGAGTGTTGTATAAATAGTGATAGCATTAATGATGTAGCCTACAAACTATGAATACATTATAAAAACTATGGTTGGTGTTTGTGTTATAAGGGGAAAATGAAAAGGGAACTGGGCCCTTGACAGTTCTGGCATTAAACCTTGTTTAAATCATCCTCGTCTGTTGCATGTTATCTCTCCAGAAAAGCCCCTGTGCCCACTGCTGTAATTACAGCTGCTTAACATATCTGCAGTATGCAAACAAGCTCATTTTGATTGCTTGTAATGATCATCATTTTCCACTTAACTGGTAATCGGCTTTCAGATGTTTTTCATCCAGTTAAATAAAAAGTACATTCTTGGTCTCTACAGATTTACCAACTGCACCAAGTGTAAAGTAAACTCTTTGAGGATGTGGGTTAGAAATCCTACAGGTCAGATCTGAGACTACAGAAATAAGAGTTTAAAGTTAAACTCCCTCTTAACTGTTTTGGTGAAACAAATCAACTAATGCATCATATTCACTCGGGCATTTCAATATTGAATGGCTTTATAATCATGTGTTTTCCCAAAAGAGTAAAACACAAATAGATTTGAGCCCCACTTTCAGTAATGCACTTTTAAACTGAACAAGAGAGCAAGAGAGTGGTCATAACAACATGATGGCCTGTGCTTGGCTCCCTGTGGGTCGTTTAAGCAGAATTAAATGACCATCGCTGCCCTCGTACATCAGCTTAATAGCAAGGATTTTCTCATGCACTTAGCCCCCCTGTGAGTTTTAAGTATGTTGATAAATGGGATACTTCCGACAATCTTTCCGACGTGGAGGTGAGCTCTCTGTGGTTTATTATGGGATGCTGAGTAAGGCCTCTGAAGGTCTTGTGCTTTTCTTCTTCAGCCCTTGAGGTTCTCTCCAGAGCCTCTCTAAAAATGTTAGAGGAGCAGACCTCTCGAGTGCCACACAGACAGATTGTGGTTTTAAATTGATTCTTTACATGCTTTACAACAATTGAATCACTCAGTACCTGAAGGTAGTGGCAGTAAATTGCATATGTACCAATCAACTGAAAGCTCTGTGAAAAAAATTGTTAGGTGTGTCCACTGATCGAACATTGAATGGAGCAATCATAACCAGCACTCCATTCAAGTTAAACCACAAACTAAGTCTTCAATTATTTCATCCTATGGCAATCTCAGAACCCTTGGCTGTTGTCTGAGGATGATGCTTCAGGAGCAGTGCTCAACTTTTCCGGGCTTCTTGTACAGAGCCTTTGTGAACAATATGACCAGCAACGTGACAAGTGAGATGGAGATGTTGTTGATTGTTGCCTGCACTTGCATGTAGATGGACCCATTAACTAAAGCAAAGTAATTTTAAGATGATGGCTGATGGGTTCCTGGAGTGCATTGTGAAACAATAGTGGACAAAACAACTCGTTTTACAACAAAAACAGAACACATGCAACAGTAAAATCAAGTAACGACTTCATGGAATTGTTGCTGTCCTCTATTTCAAATTTGAACTAAAATGTACTAAGAGGAGACATGAACTGTGTCATGGATTCAGCCCTGAATAGATAGCACAAGGCCATTTGTGGTTTCCAGAATTGCACAGACTCACTTTGCTTTTATGGACCAATATGGCTGCATTGACCCATGGAGGCTCTTACACTCATCTACTAAGCAGCATTCTCTTATCTCTTGTGCACACAATTAATTCTAACATATAGATTATTTCGTTATTGATAAATCCTTTTATGAAGTATTGTCACAATTCAATACGCCCCATTAACTTTATCAGATCATGCAACTGTGATTTTGGATCTCCAATTTGATATAGAGCCTAAATGATTCATATTTTGACATTTAGATTCCCTTCTACTATCAGACAGGGACATGTGCATGTTCCTCCACGTAGGGTTGGCACTTGTACTGAACCTTGTCTGTGTTCAAACCTTTAAAAACACAGGCCTACAAAAAAAAAAAATGTTTTCAGAATATGTTACTACTTGCATGCTTTCAGGAGTGAAGAAGTAGTAAGTAGTTTCTCTGCTGATCTCAGTTTGCTTTGACAAATCCCTTAAGAGCATGACAGGAGCTGTCCTTGCTGTTGCACGTGAACTCACCCCAAATAAAAACAGAAACGTGAGTTTCAAAATGATCACTTCAAGCTGAAAGACATCTTCCTGACCTTCAAACTTTTAACTGAAGTTAGCTTGTTGACAGCAAGGCTTATTACCTGCACAGTTACACTTTCATGAAGCTTGTCTGATTGACAACAGAGATTTGACAAACTGAAAACGGGACCTCTACTGCTTGTTAGAAACAAAACCTCTCCTCACAAACACTCCCAGAACTGTGGCTGCTTTGGTGTCTTTATTGCCTGGAGGCAGCGTGGCTCTTCCCTAATCAGTCAAACAGCAGCACTGGAGTGGATGATTGACAGCAGGACACCCATGGTACATGTACTGTAGCACACCTGTCATATCTGTCTATTTTTATTTCCCACAGCATTCATCAAACTCACATTCATATTTGTATCATTTATCTTTCCTCGGCAGAATCAGTTCCAGCTGACCTTAAACTATCTCGCCCTGAATACTGTCGCACTTGTTTTGACAACAGTTTATTTTGCAGAGATGAATCACTTCTGGCAACTGGAGAGATAAAATAACAGCCCTGGAATGATGGTAAATGTAGTTAATACATGGCAAAACATATCTGAACATGTAGCCTACAGAGGAAGAAATGACACAGTGGGTGTGAAATGTGTCATGATGACTTTTCTGCTTTGCCTCAACACAGTCAGATGCAGTAATATTTTAGCCCTTCATAGAATGATTGGCTCTGCTTATAGTCAGAATCAGAGAGAGAGGCAAAAGAACTGCAATCTGAAAATTGTTTAGGGGTAGCATCTTTTGAAGGAAGAACACAGCCTACATAAGATGCAGTCTACGTAACCTGTGTAAAGCACTCAAGCCAAGCTAAAACAAGACAGGCTGGCTGGCGAGCTGCTCTTGCCCTCACCTTCTCATTTCTTAGCTTCATGCTGTGACCAAGCAACCAAAAGCTGCTCTGGAATGAGCTAAGGTGACTAACTAACTTAACTTAACATATCATTTCAAAGATAATTTGAGATGTAAGACACTGTTGCTCTTAACATTTGTATCACAATCTGTTTGATTGAGTTGTGAATGGTAACCACATTTAGAAGGGTATTGCTTCAATTCTTGAGGGTCTGTCATCTCGTTTTAGTCGGTGTGCAATAAGTCTTGGGATATTATGATGCTAATGTCTGCTTTCTTGGGTGGAAACAGCAGTACTACCTGCAAAGAAACAGCTTCGGAGAAAAGTTATCTATTCTCGCTCTTTTTTTTTAAGCTTTCTGCAGTAACAATAGACACTGATCAGTGGATCCACTGCCTATGTTAAACTTTCGATTGAAATTTGTTTCCTGTACATCTCAGATACTGTGCTGAAAGGCCACTGCGTTCCTATTGCTATGACTGTTTTTTTTAGAATAAATTGTGTTATTTGTGAGATCAATTATTTTGCTTAACCACTGCCATTCAAACCAGGATATCAATAAATGGAAGCTAAACTTACCTTACTTCAAATTGAAAACGACAGGGAGTGAAATTTGGCATGCAGACTTTCTTTTTTTGCCTTAGCAAAGTCAAATAGATTGAAACAATTAACTTCTTACTGTACATGTCAAATGACACAGTACTGGAACAGCCACCATGCAGCAGTGAGTTATTAGAACCTATTTGCAGTTTATCTATATTTCCAGTCACAATTATCTCAGTTGAGGTACTGTATGCACGAGCATTCAGCCTTTTCATCCGCAGGGTTTAGTACAGAACAGTATAGTATTATATAAGCCTCTCGTTTGAATAAAAGCTTTGCATTGTTTGGTTTCGTACCACCCATGTGTGCTTCACAGGGCTAATTGCCCTCACCATTCTGTATGCCTGTGAACATTACCAACTCAAGGATGTGCTGCTTGACACTTAAGCTGTTTGCAGATGGGTAATAAAGTGTGCTAAGCTCATTTGAGCCGTGCCTTTTAAATGTTCCGCTCTGTGCCAGGGGAGCTATAAAACCGCATCGCTGCTCATGTGAGACACGTTCCTGTGTGGAGCCAGAAATCACGGCTCAGTCATTCCATCAGATTAGTTTGTCCCTGCTCGCCTGAGAGATATATTCCAGCATGTGCTGCACAGGGATGGATGGAAGGAGCAATTCACAGTTTCCTTCAGTAAATTATTAAATCAGATAGATTATGGACGCTTTATTAAGTGAACAGGTCTACAAACATGATTTTACATATAGGTATTATTATTTATCATTTAAAATGCCTAAGAGAAAAAGTAATCACACAGCTGATACCGAGACAGTACTTTAAGGCCATCCTTGATAAAGCATGGGGTATAAGGAGCAAAAATGTGGAAAGTACTGCAAAGAGGGGGGAGAAAAAGTAATCGATGCTTTCAGATAAAAGGTGGATGAAACAGCAGTTATGCTTTATTGCTTTAATCAGACACATGCACAATTATTACGAAGAATATTCATCATCCATGGACAAGGACGGGAAGACAATTTGTTTGGATCAGTTCTCATACTAAGCACACCATTTGGTTGACAATTAAAAGCCTTAATGTTGTAGATAATGTCTTTGTAGGAATGGGTTTCTCAGAAAACAGATTTTTAGATAATAAACAAAAAGACCACATTATACCTGCTCTTCATGTTTCTGATACAAAGATTAAGGATGACATTCAAGATAAACCATTCAGGCTGTATCATAATCAGCTCATACAAATCTATCTAGCACTGTTTATCTCTTTAAAAAAGATCCTGCTCATTGCTTTCAAAGTCTCCATCCGTCGCCCAGCACCTGCATGGAGATTAATGGACATCTCTCTCAGGTTAAGACCCTGAAACGAAGTTGTGCCAAGGTCCACCTGCTTCTCCTCCTGTTTCGCTCCCAGAGCCTTTAGCATGGCTCATACTGCATCTGAACTCCTGACCAGTGTCAGACACAACCCATAAACCTTCCAGTGTATCCTATCAAAGATGTTTCTTGCCTCACATAGCATTCTTCTGATGGGCAGGCTAATGAGCACTGCATCTTTTCATCAGTATGCTTTAATGTACATCATGTCACCCACTCACTCAGTCTGCAGACAAACTAGCAGCATGAGTTTTCTCATGGGGCACAAATGAATCAGACTGGTTTTATTAAATCTGTTGGCTCTGGATATTTGAATGAGCCTCTGATGATTCATAAATAGTGTTTAATTCAACACACTGTATTAACATAATCTGTTTAATGCAGTGCCAGTCTGACTCAGCGGTGATGATGTCTTGCACATGAAGGACACTCACTGGTGGACCCCATGTGCAGATTACAGTCAGCCGCCATTCAGTCCTAATGCCACAAGGAGATTTTGACTGGAAGGGAGCAGTGATCGGAAACATTTCTCCTTTACTGTTTTTTATGACTGTAACAAAAGTAGTTATCAAATAAATCACACACTGCTGACTTAATGGAACTCACTTAACCTTCAAAACTATTTCTTGACAAAATGAGGAGGGTGGATTTTGTCCTTCATCACTGCAATTCAAAATATGACCCTGTAGGGCCATCTCTAGCTCTGGTTTCCAGCTTGTATTGATGTGGCTTTGAAGTTTAGCAACACTGCATTAGGCCTACAACAGTTTGCATCAAGGAGTGGGGGAGAACAGTGAAGGGATCAAACAAACACAGGGCTTTTATTCAGGGGATTGTGGTTTGATTGCTCTGTGAATATTCAGAAATAGTCAGTTCAGTTATTATAGAACTTGATATCGAAGAAAAAAAATTACTAAGGGGCATGATGAAGCCAAAAGATGACAGTCACCATATTGGAAACACTGACTCCAATCAACGTCTGGCTTTTTAGATATATAGATGTGTCATTTAAGGTGTTTAAACAACAGATCAATGCACTATTTTTGGCCTTGCTTGTGTCATGCCTCAAAGGGTGCTGATGGTGTCATGTTAGTCTATCAACAATCTTATTGGCCCCATCTGTTCTGCGTGTTTTGGAAAACTAAGAAAATGTTAGTATCTTAAAGTGTAGTATCAAGACGGTGGAAATGATCAATTAAATCCTGCTAAACATCAGCTGGTTGTTACTAGCTATGTTAAGCCTGGTTTATACTTCTGCATTGACCCTACGCCATAGTGGCCATAGTGGCCAATGTGACCCTGAGCACTACATACTTGTGTTTCAGAGTGTCTGCGTAGCTCTACAATTATCCACCTACACATTTGTGGACCAAGTGATTTCTATGTTAGTTAGTTCACCCTTTTCCAGTTCAGTTATGTTTTCTGCTTGTTTGTACACAGAGAACTGTAGCAACACCAAGCATATTATGTTAAAATGGAGCTGATAAATGTTGCTGTTGATCATACAGCAATTATTACAAAGAAGAAGAGAGGAGACGTCGGTGGAGATGGATCGATGGCCATACCAGAAATGTTGTGAATACAGGAAATGCTGCCCAGCAGACCAATCACAGGGCTTGCAGTCTTTGTCTTTTCAATGCGCAGTAAAATTTGGGGGGAGGTTCACATCATGCTGGGTAGGGTTCTGTGCTTAAACAGGGTGAAGTGGACCTTCTGACAAGAACAGTTAGGATCCAAAATTGTCTGTTGCTTAATTTAGTACTTTAGCACTTGATTATTAACTATCGAAGAGCGACCAGTTTGTACAAAAACATGATTTAAAATAAATATTTTACATACAAAATATGGATGAAATTAAGACACTTCTTGTGATACTGGTCAAACTCAGTTAAATTGATTTAAATCACCCAGCTGATGTGTTCACCGAAGTTTCTGTACCACTCTGTTCGGTGATAGAAAGTCATGCCTTCCGAATAACTGACAAGTTGTGATGCAATGCTGAGATATTACATAGACATACAATTCTCTATAAACCTCTGACTACAGAAAAATGTAGAACGTTGGTCAACAATGCAACCACATACAATCAAAACATGTATTTCATTTGTTTAGCTCTTTACCTTAATCATTATTGAAATAACATCTCAATCCTAAATAACTAGTCATCTATTTAAATATATGACAATCTTATCTCTGAAATGAAGAGTCACGTGGCTGGATGCCCTGTGTATCGTCAAGTTAAAATAAACTTAATCCTAGATGAAACATTACAAATGATTGCATTCACTATCTTATTGTGTTGTACTTATTACATTGCCTATTAAATCCTCCTTTTTTTTTTACCAGTGGCAGCCTTGAGTTATTGTATTTGAATTTTAATTCAATCAAGCCCATGTTTGTACCCTTGTGAGGCACAATTTCACAGACACACCACAGCGTCTCTGTGAATCTCACCCTCTTTGACCCACGATTAAAAATAAACATCTAACAGCTGAATTATAAAATCTCTCTCTCACATCTTACTGCCTCACGCAAATGAATCTAAACCATGAAACACTGACTACTGGTGCTGGCACAGTTATAGATAAATAGATGATATTTGGAAGGAAGCCTAATTGTACGCCAGCTTTGATGTTATAACTGTGGGAAAGAATCTCATGTTCTCAAGCCACTAATTAAATTACAGTGAATCAAAGAGCACACTCACTGAGTGTGCCAGTGACATGAAGCTACTATGGGGGAGAAACGAAGTAGTTAGACCCCAATTGATATCTATTCCAGCAAGAAAGGTCATACCGGCAGGCAAAAACTTCAAGTTCTTTAAAAGTACAAAGCTACTTTCACACATGCAGTCCACCACTCTCAATGTCTTGAAACTGTTCAGGTGGTGTGCATGAGCAAATGTTAAAGGCCAAATCTGTAGGCCTATACCTGTTCTTTATGCCGGCAGCCCTCTAGTGAAAGGTCAGACTGAAGTCTGAATAAGCCAAGATGTGAAAGCAGCATATAATTGGTCTGGAACATTTACTGCAAGCGAGTTGACGGGGCGATGAAATCGCTCAAGCTAAGCAGAGTCTCACTGTTTTATACTTTTTGCTGCTCACCTCAGTTGTCTGTGTATGTCTTCTAGTATTGTGTTTGTCCTTCATGTTAAACAAGAAACAGTCAACTGTACTGCAGAGCCGTCCTTCTTGTGCACGCTTTATCCAGGGATACCTCTTCACCTACATTTTAATAGCATGTATGCCCCTAATAACCTCCCATTTTGAGGGTGTGTCTAGTGGATGGCCCCCCTCTTGAATTTTTAATGGCCACCCAAGAGCCACTTGGGTGGCTTATTATGGCTAATTTGCCTTGTCACAGGTGGTTTTGTTCAAATCAGCTATTCAGGCTGTCTTGGAACACGATAAATAGTATTATTTGGGGAAAATCAGTTGTTGCAACAACACAGTGCAGAAAATAAACACGAGAGTACAAGCAATCAAGATAAGAATCAAATCAATTAGAATAGATTATGTTGTTTACATAATACAATACAAAAGAGATAAAAACAACTGGTTTACAAGTGAATTTAAAGTAACTATCAAAACCAATTTAGGGCATTCTTAAAGGAGTGTCACAATAAATTCACAGTTAAGGGATTAATAGCAGAGGTCACATCGGGATAATGTAGACTATGTATAAGGTATAGATGAAGAATATTATATATATGACAGTAGATAGAGCAGCGAGAGAGAGAGAGAGGGGGAGAGGGTCACAGCTTTGAATTGAATCTGGGTTACAGCTTCTGTACACAAGGCACACAACTTAACCACTTGGCCAAACTATGGCCCCTTGTACTTTGAGTACTTGAAGTTTTGACTGGAAATACATCATCAAGTTGAGTCTTCAATAATAACACCAATCCGATTTATGTTTATTCTCTGTCATGCTAATTTTTAAATATGAAGCATATAAACTGGATGACATCTGTAACTCTCTTTATGTAAGTATTTAAAGTGGATATGATTGGGAGAGACAAAAAAAAAGGTCAATAAATGCTATTATTTGTGTGTGCAGACACATCATGCCACCCCTGCAAAAGCTAGGACCCAGTTGGACCACCCATTCCAATAAAATCTGGACATACCCGACAAGTTCCGGGAGTATCAGAATGAAACCTTATTGTAAAAACACATAAAAGACAAAGACATCTACAGCCATACCAACAGAACATAATAAATATTTAAACAAAGTCATTAAAAAGTACCTACTTAAAGTATTGCATGGTTATTAATGAGGATTGATAAGTGCCAAGTTCAATCAAGTGCTGTGTGCCAAGTTCAGAGAGTGTATAAGAGCTTGTTCAGCAGCTGATGCTGTGTGGGACAAAGAATGTGATGCTTCCTCAAGAGTACACCTTGGGCATTCTGTACCTGAACCTTGAGGTTAAACTTGTGTATTCAGACCAGAGGTTGTTCAGTGAGTGTGTTGCAGAAATTGTCTACAAAATGTAACAAGTTCTTTTATGAAATGGTCTCATTGGTGTAGTAGTAGTAGTTTAAAAAGTGACTTCTTTTAGTAGAGTAAGAGTTTGATATACAATTTAGAATCAAGTTACTTTTTCTGACGAGCAGACATGAAAAAATAACTCAATATAAATAAGCCTTTGCGTTCTGCATAGAGTGTCAGATTTCCCCCACCATTTAATCAACTGCACTGTTTTTAATAGTTTATAATTTATATGCTCTGGATTGAGTCTCCTAAAATCAGCACAGAAAAACCTTACTGATAACTTCCTGTTGTCTAAAGCAATAATTCTTACACAAAGAAAAGAACAATGGACATTAAATAAAGATTGGAATGTGAATTAATCGGCAAGTTTAGCCGCAAATCAATAAGTGCATGACCGTAAAGTGACTCCTCCTACTGATTCCCATTTTATATTTATTTACTATCATACGGTATCAAGCTCAGTGCTGCATCTTCAAAGTGTCCAGAGAGCTTGACTGTGCATTCTTCAGGTGTACTTAGAGGTGCTCTGCTTGAATGTAAATCTTCATTATAAACATGAGAATGGATGGACACAAAACAATTTTGGAGAAGCTGTAAATAGCTTGAGTGTGCAGGTCTGAGCAGATGTTGTAAAGTCAAAAGTATCGTAATAAATAGCAACATAATGGTGATGCTCTCAGGTATACAGTCAGTCTAGTAGTTTGGGGAGAAGAAAGGAGAACCAGTGCAAACTCATGTTTTATTAAGCTATTTATTTTACTTCTCTCAAATCATGTGTGCTTATTGTAAAACTGCTGGCAGAGAAAGGTTAGGATTCAGCAGGTTTACATCACCATCTCTCTGTGCGACCTCCCTCAACGTGTAGGATTTCTCAGCCTTACATAACATGTTCTTGTAGGTTTGACCTTGAGCCACATGGGTGCAGTTTGTGATGTTTGCTTGACTGAAATTTGGAGCTTCTCCATACATAAAAGTAATTTTCTAAACTAGCAGGCAACCTATTTAGATTCACTTTCCAAGCAGTGTGAGATACAGTACAGTAAATGTATGCTCTCAAAGTCCAAGCAAATTAAATGCAAAGTTAATGGAACTTCTTAACAAATCACGGTCTGCAATTTCCCTCTTCAAGCCTCAGTGCCATTTCAAATAACTTTCTGCATCTCATTTTGTGCGAATGATTTTGCTATGTGCTGAAAGATCTCAGCATGACTTTTCATTGCATCTCTTTCCCCTCCAACAGCTACAAAAAACAGCAATTAGAAGTTGGTGTGCTTTTCCTATTTTGTAATTCGTCAGCTTATAAAATGTTTGGCCTAGAGGATTTTTTTCCTTTAAATGCAATCAGTTAAAACTGCATTATGTGCTGTAACAGATTCAACGTTAGTTACTAAGGAGGGAGTGAAAATAATGCATTTAGATTGCAGTCTGAGAGCATCCAGGGAGCTGCTATTTTTAAGGTGAACTAGACACTTTGGCATTTTCACTGCTTTATTTAACATTGCACAGAGCTTCCAGCATAAGTACACCGTCTGTCTGCCCTGCTCTGCCTCCCTCCTCCGTCCTGCTGTCCTAAAGAAATGCTCGAGGGAGTGAACTCGCCGTCTGTTCTTTTTGGTGAAAAAAAAACACAATTCTTACATGTCCTCACCTTTGGCACCAGGAGGAAGTATTGGCTATAACCTCACAAGATAATTGTGTCTGCAGTCAAAAGCAGGAGGGGGTGTGGGGGCCTCCTCTGAGCTTTTTTTGGCCTCCCAGACAGAGCTATAAGCCCGCCCGCTCAGCTGTAATGGTCTTCGTGCTTGCCTGGCTGCCCTTGGCATTAGACGCAGACCTTTATTACCCCGCAGGAAGCCGGTTCATTATGGCCACGCTTCTCTCCTCTGCAAACTTTCTATTTCTTTTCTCCCCTTGCTTATTATCAAAGATTACCAAAGAGAGTTCAAGGGCTGAACCATTCTGGTGATGTAACATTTCTCAAATGAGCCGGGATGCCAGTCAGGCACATCTCTCTCTGGAGAAAAAATATTGACTTTTATTTCAGAAAATGAAATGAAATGTGTGTTTGGCTGTTTAATAAATGAAAAAGACTTTAGCGACGATACATCCTGCCACTACAGGCTATCGTCTCACATTAATTAAGAACATGGGAAAGTGTAAAAGAGATCAATGATGCCAGGTGACGTCATTGCTGTAACCATGGGTTACTGCTTCTTCTGTTATTTCCGTGTAACTATTTCTGTAAAAACATTAATAATCTCTGGTGTCTGTTGCTCAGTGAGTCATCGGTGGAGGTGTCACTGTTGAAGAATCACCAGGCAGGATCATAAAGAGTGACTAAAGATAGACCATTAGGAACCTCTCCCTAACAAGATAACAACTGATTTCCCTGACATTTCAAAGGAATCAAAGCACGCCTCGCATGAAGAATAAAGGCGGAGAGGCTGATATTATGAACACATAACACGAAAATGAACATATACATTATCTAAATGACTCAAACTATCTTTTAAGAAAAGTGTAATATCTGTAGTTATCTCATGATAAGATGTATGTCTTAAACAGAGAAGACTGTGTTAAGAAGGCAAAAATGATGCCCAAGTCTCATGAAACATTCATGAACACCTGAGTGAAAATAAAACCTACAACTGTTTGAAACCTTGTTATTTACTGCTATTTTTTAGCAGATCACACTTTGATTGCAACCATCAGGTAAAACAAAACAATGGCACATCTAATAGTTAGCATGCAGCCTTAAAGTCTTGTCATCTGACAATAATTCATTTGAATTAGTCTATTAATAGTGAGTTAATGACATGTTTTCCTAATCAAAGTTTGTTTTCATACATGCAACATTAGGTGATACCTCACTACTTATACTCAAAGCCCGGAATGCAAAGCTAAATGATGAAATGTTAGCTTGTGCCACATTGTTGCAGAGCTAAACTCTCCCCTTCCAAGCTCAACTCCCTTCAGCAGAAATAGATCATTTAGAGCACTTAAAATAGACCATTTCAGCGTCACTTAACACCCACACACATCAAAAATCACTAGAGGATGATGCTAACTCTAGGATTAAACAGGCAACAATCTGTTGTTTTACCAGTGGTCGACAGCAGAAATAAGAGCATATTTGAATTTATTTTAAGTGTGCTCTGGCAAAAGACTGCAGATACATATGAGCTTGAACTCTGCATCAAAATGTCAATACTATAGTGTTTTTGCATGGGCCCTTTACCTAATAAATCAAAGAAACAACCAAATAAAAGACATACAAAATACATTTCTGCTTTACATATTTTAGCATTATCCTTCCCAATTTCCACACACTATCAGTAAAGTTCACCAAAACTATTTCAAATTCAATGAATATTTTTTCCTTTACTTTTAGATTCATAATACTCCACATTTCTCTGTTAAAAGCTAGTTTAGGATTTTCCACTTATTAAACAGTATTCACTCTGGCAGATTTATTAACTAGTTTATTGTTGATATGGAGGGTTATGGAGTATTGCCAACAAGGGCACTAATGAATTAAGTGTCGGAAATGTTTAAGTGTACTGTTATTTCCTGTGATATCCAGTTACAGAGTTACTTGGTCCAGCTATGCATGGTTAAACAGATATTTGATGAATATTCAACTAGCAGACTGTGTGGCTGATGCAATGATCAGAGAGAGCGGATCTCACACTTGCTTGTTGCTGTCTGTTCTCACAGCCTCTGATTAAGACAGATAAGGAGCTGGAGGTCCAGCGTTACACTAACAGGATTTCCAGTCAAGCCTGCTAAATTGTGAAACCTTGCAAGGTTGGACAGACCTGCCACAGGGGAGAAGGGTTGCTTATTCATACTCACCACATTTTTCAAAAACCCATGATCTGAGCCATTTGGAGATAGAAGGTCGGCATCCTCTGCTGCGCTGTTTAGGCTGTTACAGATTGCTGCTGCAAAGGGAAAAAAAGGAAGTAAAGCCTCAGGTAATGCAAACAGAGTAGACTACTCATACAATTATTGTGTAGTGTTCTTTCCTTGCAGGTTAATACCCACATGCCTGTGCTGGTTACACACTGCTCTGGTGGAGTTATTATATGACAGTTTAACCAGACACAGCCTACATACAGCTATATCTCAATTTTCTAGATCAAAACACTATCAAACTATGCTGCACTTTGATATCTCATTCGTCAATTGTGCTTGTTGATACCAGGGTAGTTGAGCACTAGCATTATGGCAGTAGCCATTAACCCAAACAACAGCCCCCTCTAGTGGTGAGTAGCTGTGCTGCAGCTCAGATACAACATATAATTGGCATTTCAGGCCTACAATAATAAATATAGAAATTATAATTTTGATTGACGAGTAATCCGGGTGCCAAATAGAAATGGTTACGATATTTGATCGTTCAGTTGACTGAGCGCAAATGTCCCGGGTCTGTTATTTAACCTCTACTCATCAATAAAATGTTATTAAAGCATCACAGACTGTCTATAAGAAGTGGACAAAACCCTTGGTTTCAAAAGTAAAGTCAATGTGGGAGTGCCTCACATCTGCCTTATGTCTTTTGTCCAGCAGAGGGAGGCTCTACTGGATGTTGTAAGAAGTCAGATTGTAGGGAAGTCAGTGTAATAATTACCACACTTCTCAGTTGACTTATTGCCCTAGTAAATATTATCATGAGTTTAAAGTCTTAATTTTTAGTGTAAATGTTTTTTTTTAATCCAGCAGGATGTTCATTTGGTAAATTACAACTAAAATTACAAAAAAGTTGAGTTTACTTTTGGGCATGGTCAACAGTGATTGACAAGTTGCCATCATGCCAAGCTGTAATCCACATAGAGACATAACAGTGGGTATCTATACTGTTGTCATGATCACTTGGCCAAAACACTGGGCTCACAGTCTCAAAATGGTAACTCACAGTCAACAAGTTACATTTGGTGGGTGTGGATGAGTGTAAAAATAGCACTCCAAATTTCCCCACTGAGCAGCTGGGATTACAGCTAGTTGTGTCTTCAGTGCAAACATTCACATGTTGTCTTTTTTGCTCATTTCTAGATTCAATACTTTTATAAAGGTGTGTTGCCATAGCAATCAGGCTAGTAAGAAATAGTGTGAGCAAATTATGCAATCTAAAACTAATCATGTAACTCTGGTGACCAGTTGCAGTCTCAGTGTTCTGGCAGCAAATCGGGCTGTGCAAATAGTTTGATTAGCTCCACCTGCCAGCCGGCACACAAAGCTGTGATTAAAGCCAACTAGTGCCATGCTTTGGTCACAGTCAGAGTTTTCTGCCAAGACTGAAGAGATAAAATTTAATTTAGGTTTGATTTTACTGCTGGCTTCAGCATCGCATTCATTTTGCCAACCCTTTGTTGGTTTCTGTGACCCCACTCTGTTTCTTTAACCTAAAAGCTAATACGTACTGACTCATACACGTTAGTGATGGCATTCTCATGAAAATGTTAACTGCTCTGTTAAATGATGACTGTTTTATCGCATTAACATTCAAGCATAATGAATTTTATCTGTACAAAAATAACTAATTGACTTATTTTGACACAGTCCACAATGTAATGATAAGACATACAGTATGAGAGAAGTCTGAGGCAATTAGACCCTGTCATGACTTTCTTGTTTCCTGTCGTGTGGACACCACATGAGTCTTTCTGAAGACTGGACCTAGGTGAAGGGGTAAAGAGCAAAAGCTGAAGATCTGGACAAATGAGAGATAGACATATTCCCTACTTGGAGGGTTTGATTGATAAGTAGACAGCTGCAGAAAAGAACAGGTTTAAAGTTTGACAGCCAAGTGGTGATTGGCTCACAGAGGGGGTCTGGCGTTGTTCAACTGAGAGAGTGCAGAGAGAAAGAAGAAACATTTAGATACAACAATCACAAAGCTTGTTTCCAAGCTGTCTTTGATGGAAGAAACACATCAACTAAACATGTTTACTGTAGCTGCATTGGTGTATTGTATATGTAACCTTAATTAAGTCACATCATATCATTTTTTGTATTCAAATGTGGGTTGACTGAAGCTATAATCCTGTATTTAAAAAAATATAATAAGTAAAGATTATGAAGCCTCAACACACCACAGTTGAAGTAATCTCTGTACAAATATCCTGTTTAAAATGAAGAACTTGAAGGCACACTTTTGGATATCAGAAGCTTTATGGTTTCCAGTTTGAAGTCTGAATAAAACCGTCAACTGGCATTTCAGTTGGATTTTATGGTAAGGGAGGGAAAAAAAGCCCATGTGGAGAGCATACAAGTTGGAACACATTATCTGAACTGCAACTCTGGATTGCATTGGCTCTCATCTATCAGCTTTTCCCCAAACACCACCTGTGAGTCCACTCCAATCCGATGTATGACTGTTGGCTGTACTTAAGATTTATAGAATCTCTCATTGTACAGGAGTGAATAAAAAATACCCCTGTTATGGGTGCAGACATCTTGCACTGATTATGCCATTTGAAGCCATAGTATGTGTTGGAGTTATAAGCTGAAGTCCAGACTTGCAGCTCTAGACTGGTGGCTTCAAACATATTTCAGCAACGACCATTTTTCTGACCCACTTGTTTAATTCAACAACACCTCAGCTGAATCAGGCAAGAAGTGGAGAGTCAATTGTCTCTTAAGTGTTTGAACACAGGGCATCAGGCTTACTGTGCTTACTGTGATAGAGAAGATTTGAGTCTTCTCTATCAACATAGATTCACAAAAAAAGAAAAAAGAAAAGGGAATTAAAATATTTGAATAGGGAATTGACATATATGGTCGGTCTACCTCAAGTCATAAAAAGTTATTTCAAATTTAAAAATAGACTACTTGCGTGAAGGAGACTGTTTAACAAGAGCGATCACAAATAGAGACAAACAAAGACGAAAGACTCAAAAGACTCACTCTAAACTTCCTTATGGGATGCCAATAGTTCTATGTTCAAGCACTTATCTCTAAGGCGGGTAGGGGTCACATGTCACTGGAGCAGATCTCTCCCTCCTCTTGTACAGATACTGATAGATGTAATACTTTTAACTAAGGGGGGGAATTAAGATGCACAAAACATTCATATCATCCCAGTTTGGCAGTATATTACCAAATCATCAATTTGAAAATAACATTCTTCTAATCCAACAGAATGCTTAACTGTTAATTCACTCCAAATTACCTTACATCTTATATGACAATGCATTTCTCACTGAGAGCACAGAAAGGGAATGATCCTGTCCCATTAAATGAAAGTGAAACATGCAATATTTCACCATAATTTAAGGTACTATCACTTAGAAGCAAAGCATCCTAATCTAGATTTATAAAAGTGACAAAATTTAAATCAAACAAGTCATGTGTCTTTGATTTGATCTAAAACAAGGAAATGACTCTCAAACCAAACATAGAATCTGTGTTATCTTTACCTAAATGGTATAGTTAAACTATTCAATACCACAACTCTAAGGTTCCAACAGGCATTGATGTAGTTAACTTAGGTTATAGTTCTAGATACACATCCTGGGAAATCTGAGCTGGAAAGAATGAATTTGAAAGGCATGATCTGACAATTTCTTAACAATAGCTGTCATAGATCATCAAATATATATCATATATACTATTATTTTAATTGTCATCAGATGAGGAGTCCAGTTAGACAGCACTGTTTGGGATCACAGGTATGTAAGTCTGTGGCAAAATGGTTCAGAAAAGTGTTGCAGTCTCATAAATATTACAATATCTCTTGAGACCATAGACTGTATAAAATATGGACGTAGTATCCGTGACGTCACCCATCTGTTCCTAAGAGCTGTTTTGAAGCAAATCGACGGCAGCAGCCATATTGGTAATGCGGAACTCAACTAGGCAGAGTGTGACGTAGTGTGAGTCTCTTAGCCAATGGCTGTGTGTTCCCGACCGGGAGTCACGTCAGTCATGTCCTTATTTGGGCAAAACTCATAATCTTAATATCTTCTTAACCGTCACGTGTGTGCCATTAGAGAGATTAGCGTTGTAGGGCCAAGCCGTTTTTTGAACCAGGCTGTAAACATGTTTATTAATGCTGCAAAGATTGTCTTTTTCCCATTCATATCTATGTGGTTTCCGGTGTTTCTGCAGCCAGCCTCAAGCGGATTTTCGATGTATTGCAGTTTATATCACTTCCGCATTGGTTTCATCGTTTGAGACCGGAGTTTGCCGCTTGCTTGAGACCCAGTCCTGTGGGAGGAAGTGTCAAAGGTCAGAGAGGTTCAACAGTAATGCCTCCGACCAGATCCTTGACACAGTGGTGTCAAACATTGTTGCTTTGAATTACAAGCTCCGTAAAAGGTGTTGGGATGTTAAAAGTTGTCTCTCTGACCAAGAAGGAAGGAAGTAAGTGGGTTGTGGGCAGTCCAGGACTGGAGGAGTTACAGATTGTGAGTGCACAGCGGGATCTGGTTTTATCTGCTGTTTGAGATGTTGGGGATCAAACGGAGAGAGAGGCAGAGGATCTTTATGCAGGGTGGTGTCTCTTCAGAGAATGATGTCTGAATCCTTATGATCCTGGTTTAATGTGCTAAATAAGCCTGCTTTTTTATTTTCTGCGACAAGTTTCTGTTGCCTGTGGATATTATTCATGGTGAAGACAAAATAAATTCAGTGAGATCAACAGCACCATGTTTTTCTCAGATGACATCTCCACTGCAAACATGCACAATCACAATCACATTCCCCTCTTTCTCTCACAGTGACAAGTAACCAAAGTGTACCTCCAATTATAAGATCAACACAAATCTTCACAAAGTAATTAAGAAGAGAATTTAAATACAATGTTTTAACAGATATATAATTAAATCACAATACTGCCTGGTCCCGTCCAATACACTCCTGAAGTGTAACAGGAATGTTTTTAGTAATTATTTCACACTGAAATATATCACACCATGCTGAAGTTTTAAATGGCTTAAGGCGAAATTTTGTTATTTTTCTCTATGAAACACATTCTGACCTGACAAAGCCCATGTCTCAAGGTTAGATACATATTTTTTTGCTCATCAGACACTGAGTGATGACCACGTGGGGATTGGTTATTCTCTTCTCCGCCAACTCCACAGCAGTCAAACATGTTATTGTATAATGAGATGTAAGGTGAACTTTGACCCCTCTGACTTTTCCATTAGGCCAGTTTTAAAGTTTCTTGATGAAAAGTTCTGGCGAGCAGCTTCACAACAATCACACAGAGGAGGTCAAGTGAAATGTGCATTTAGAAACTGAGCATAGGCTAATTGGACAGTCAGGATTGATGGCATGCAATCTAACTATGAGAAATAATTGCTTGTCTCTCTTAAATTGATTAATGAAAGGACTCAGAGAAGATATTTTTTTTCTTTTGTTGCTGATTACAAGTGGCGATGTTATTTAATTTGGCCGTGGCAAGAGAGGAAAAAAATGAAATGTCTCTGCTTCTTGTAAGATTCTGATTGTGCATTATATGGCACGCTGAATATTTAAAGCCACAGGAACCTAATCCCCAAGAACCTTCTAACTGTGCAACTAAGAGTCCTATATACATGATTGCAGGCATATAAAAAGCAAAAGAAATAATGCTAGGCCATATTCCAAATATGTATTTTAGCATTCATACATTTTCCTTGGAGAGATGTCAAGGTATAATGGCCATAGGCATAAGTAGTTATCAGCTACACTCGGATTAACTTGTGCAAATTTATTTTGGATTCAGGGAAGTCATGTGCTGTATATGTTTCCTTATCAGTTTTTATATCACACTCATGCTTGTCACAATATTAAACGTTAAAAAGTTGGACATAGAATACTTTTCTCGTATCGTAAACTTTGAATAGGTAAAGGATAATGTGTAGTGGATGGCTGGCTATGCAAATTAAAATCCTGACAAGGTGAGCAGGACCCCAACATTTCCTAATTTGCATAACCACCAATTCACTGTACTGCACAGCCAGGCAATCTCTTTATGTCGACTTATTTTCTACAATGTGCGTGATCAGATTGTCTTAGATACAGCTTGTGATCATTTATTACTATTAAAAATCAAGAGTTTAATACAGATGGGTATTAGCAGCATTAATCACACTGCACACTCTATCTTGAATACATTTCTTATTTACTCTTTATATCACCAAAATAAAAGGTATCGCAATGTTTGGTTTTCCTTGTATTGTGCAGTCCTACAACCAAGCTAATTGCTACATAGAGCAAATCATGTTGCAATTTAACATAAGGGACCAAGTAAAATTCATAAATTCATTGTGAGAACGCATCTTCTCCCTCGTCTGATACATATCAGTACGACTCAAACACATATCAGGGTTCCCATGCATCCTGGAAAACCTGGAAAACAGTTGACCCATTTTCCAGTACTGGAAAACACCTGGAAAATGGGAGAAAAAGTAAAATGTCCTGGAAAATCACATATAGTCCTGGAAAATTATTCCAACATGGCTTTGTGCGACCTGACCCTGTTAACAAAACACATCCCCATTCATTGAAAGTTGAGTGCACGCTGTGCTGGAAAAGACAGCGACACTGCGCAACTTTTTTCACATTTTTTCTCCTTCACTTCATAATCATGCATTCACAGAAAACGGGGGTATATTGTCTAGTTTTATGGTACATTAACCTTGTAGAGTGCTCTTTTGATTCAAAGAGTCTTATATTTAAGTTATAGTGTGACCAGTGGAGTCGGGCAGAGAGCTTGGGGGTCTGTGCCTCACAACTTTCTCTGCAGGCTGAGAGCTCAATTACTGTACTCTAGCTCAGTTGTTCTCAAAGTGGGGTCCTGGGACCCCTGGGGGCCGCGAACCATAGCGTGGGGGTCCATGAAATAATTTGAATAAATTTCTAATAAATTATAAAATTGTGCTGTGTCATTACAAAACAGCATACACCATTGTTATGATACCATTTGGTGGCTCAAAGAGATATGCGAGTCTTGCTACTGTTAATTTTCTGAAAGCGTTTAAGATCAATTACTTGAAAAGTATAAATGCTGTCATGTTGAGTCCACAAGGATTGAAATGACCCTCTGTTTTAAAGGATACAAGTGGTATTTACTTGATTCAAATTGAAGTGTTATCTGTTTATCACTATGGTTGTCATGATCCTCATCATGGCAGCCCTCCCCTCTCCCTCTTTGTGTGTGTGTTTTGACATTTCCCTGTCTGTTACTCCTCCTCCTGTGTCTCGTCCCCTTGTTTGTTTCTTGTGGGTGAATGTGGACAGGGTTTCCAATCAACAGGCAGCACCAGGTGAAGCCATTCACTAATCAACCCTCTCCTATAAAGCCTCTGGATTTCCTCCTACTCATCGCCAGATCGTACTTCAGTTTTCAGTGGTATTCTGAGTCCGTGGCTCCTCAAGCATTTATGTTTTGCTTGTCTTTGTGTGTGTTTAGCTGACTTCCTTGTGTGTTTCTATCTTGCTTCAGAGATTGCCGTGCATGCTTCCCGCTCTCGTGCTGATCGCTTCCCTGTCTGCTGCTGAACCTGCCTGCCTTTGCCTGAGCTCCAGTTACCCTCTGTGTGAGTACGCCGGAGAGAGGGACTGCTCCGCTCTGTACTCACGGCGCCATTACCACAGAGTGAACTCCAATAAAAGACTTGTATTTTCACAATCCATCTTGCCTGAGTTCTGCTTTTGGGTCCAGTCCTGGTGACAATCCATAACAATGGTACAGGTTTTACAATACAAATAGTTCCAAGGGCATCTAAGAGTGCAAATGGTAGTAAGCATGTGCTTAAGTGATGGGAAGTTCGGCTCTTTTCAGAGAGCCGGCTCTTTTGACTCAGCTCCCAAAGAAGGGCAGGCTCTTTTGACTCCCGAAAGGCTCTTAATTTAGGATCTTTTGTAGCCGTATATTTTATCTTAACTTTGCAAAAACTAATGGTTTGTGTGTTGAAAACCATTTTACGTAAGGTGTTTTTATGAGAAGACTTATAATTGCCCAATTTTGTACAATTATTCTTTTACAAAACCATTCTCACCCTGATCCTAGGGTTAGGGTTATGATTAGGGTTAGGGTTGTGATTAGGATTAGGGCTAGGGTTGTGATTAGGGTTAGGCTTGTCATTAGGGTTAGGGTTGTGATTAGGGTTAGGGTTAGGGTTGTGATAAGGGTTAGGGTTGGGATTAGGGTTAAGGTTAGGGTTAGGATTAAGGTTGTGATTGAGGTTAGGGTTGTGATTAGGGTTGTGATAAGGGTTAGGGTTGTGATAAGGGTTAGGGTTGTGATTAGGATTAGGGCTAGGGTTGTGATTAGGGTTAGGGTTGTGATTAGGGTTAGGGTTGTGATAAGGGTTAGGCTTGTGATTAGGGTTAGGGTTAGGGTTGTGATTAGGGTTAGGGTTAGGGTTGTTATTAGGGTTAGGGTTGTGATTGGGGTTAGGGTTGTGATTAGGGTTAGGGTTGTGATTAGGGTTAGGGTTGGGATTAGGGTTGGGATTAGGGTTAAGGTTAAGGTTAGGGTTAGGGTTGTGATAAGGGTTAGGGTAGTGATTAGGGTTAGGGTTAGGGTTGTGATTAGGGTTAGGGTTGTGATTGGGGTTAAGGTTGTGATTAGGGTTAGGGTTGTGATTAGGGTTAGGGTTGTGATTAGGGTTAGGGTTGTGATTAGGGTAAGGGTTAGGGTTGTGATTAGGGTTAGGGTTGAGATTGGGGTTAAGGTTGTGATTAGGGTTAGGGTTAGGGTTGTTATTAGGGTTAGGGTTGTGATTAGGGTTAGGGTTGTGATTAGGGTTAGGGTTAGGGTTGTGATAAGGGTTAGGGTTGAGATTGGGGTTAAGGTTGTGATTAGGGTTAGGGTTAGGGTTGTTATTAGGGTTAGGGTTGTGATTAGGGTTAGGGTTGTGATTAGGGTTAGGGTTGTGATTAGAGTTAGGGTTAGGGTTGTGATAAGGGTTGGGGTTGTGATTAGGGTTAGGGTTGTGATTAGGGTTGGGATTAGGGTTAAGGTTAGGGTTAGGGTTGTGATAAGGGTTAGGGTTGTGATTAGGGTTAGGGTTGTGATTAGGGTTAGGGTTGTGATTAGGGTTAGGGTTGTGATTAGGTTTAGGGTTGTAATTAGGGTTAGGGTTGTGATCAGGGTTAGGGTTGTGATTAGGGTTAAGGTTATGATTAGGGTTAGGGTTGGGATTAAGGTTAGGGTTAGGGTTGTGATTAGGGTTGGGGTTGTGATTAGGGTTAAGGTTATGATTAGGGTTATGATTAGGTTAGGATAAGGGTTAGGATTAGGGTTAGGATTAGGGTTAGGGTTATGATTAGGTTTAGGATTAGGATTAGGGTTAGGGTTATGATAATGGTTAGGGTTAGGATTAGGGTTAGGGTTTGGGTTAGGGTTATGATTAGGGTTAGGGTTAGGGGTATGATTAGAGTGAGGGTTAGGAATAGGATTAGGGTTAGGGTTAGAACCAGAACTTAACTTAAGCAAACAGAACCAGAACCAAACTTATGCAAACAGAACCAGAACCAAACTCCAGCAAACAGCACCAGAACCAAACCCAAGCAAACCGAACCAGAACCGAACCAGACCCGAACCAAACCCAAACCAGAACCGAACCAGAACCGAACCTGAACCGTACCAGAACCGAACCAGATCCATACCAGAATCATACCAGAACTGAATCAGAACCGAACCAGAACAGTACCAGAACCGAAATGAACCAGAACCGAACTCAAACAAACAGAACCGGAACCAGAATCAAACTCAAGCAAACAGAACCAGAGCCAATACCAAGCAAACCCAACCAGAACCGAACCAGACCAGATCCAGAACTGAACCTGAACCGTACCAGAACTGAACCAGAACCGAACCAGAACCGAACCAGAAACATACCAGAACCGAACCAGAAGCGAACCAGAACCGTACCAGAACCGTACCAGAACTGTACCAGAACCGAACCGAACCAGAACCGAACTCAAGCAAACAGAACCAGAACCAATACCAAGCAAACCCAACCAGAACCGAACCAGACCCGATCCAGAACCGAACCTGAACTGTACCAGAACCGAACCAGAACCGAACCAGAACCGAACCAGAACCGAACCAGAAACATACCAGAACCGAACCAGAAGCGAACCAGAAGCGTACCAAAACCGAACCGAACCAGACCCAAACTCAAGCAAACAGAACCAGAACCAGACCCGAACTCAAGCAAACAGAACCAGAACCAAACTCAAGCAAACAGAACCAGAACAAACTCAAGTAAACAGAACCAGAACCAACTCAAGCAAACAGAACCAGAACCAAACTCGAGCAAACAGAACCAGAACCAAACTCAAGCAGACAGAACCAGAACCAAACTCGAGCAAACATTATTAACGTCCTCAGGTTGGCATTGAGAAAAATCTGATGCCTTAGCTTGGATGGGCTGATCTGATTTCTCCTCCCAGTGAGTATTTGCCCGGTCTTTGAGAAGACTCTCTCTGATGGAACACATGAAGCCAGGATACACAGCCTCCCCTCCATCACCTGTATCCTATATCCTCACATATGATTGGCCGCATGGCCGCCATGCTGACCAATCAAAACAAAGTTCTGCTGTGAGCAGAGCTGGGGCTGAGCACTGTGAGAGCTAAGCAGCGAAAGGAAAAAACTGGGAGCCGACTCTCGATGTGAGCCGGCTCTTCTGATTCACTATAAAGCATCGGCTCTCAGAGCTGCAGCTTTTGATCATGACATATCACTAATGTGCTTAATCTGTGTTACAATTATGAGAGGGCCATGGACAATTTTCTCACCTGTAAGGGGTCCCTGGCTCCAAAAAGTTTGAGAACCCCTGCTCTAGCTAGTAGGAGTGCAAACTCCCGATAATGAAAACAAACGGAACAAAAAGAGCGACACAGCTGCACAGAAACTCCACGTTGTAGACATCGCTGATCATAATAGACATCGCCACGCAGGAAGACAGTTTACATTTTTTTAAATATCTGAGAGATCTTCAAATACAGAGTGCGTCTTTACACCTTTGCTGGCTCTTTTTTTTTTTTCTTAGCTCATTTTATATTTTTTGAGAAAAGAGAAGGCTGAGATGAGAGTTGCCCATCATTGTTACTTGGTTGCACTAATAAAGTGAAGTGCTGTACATCTGTGGTTGCATTATTCTATTATCAATTTGCCATAATTTTTAAGTATGTAAGAGATGATTTCATTGATAGCCATAGACTACATGTCTTTCAATGTAGACTTCCACTGAGAGGAACATATTAGACTATTTAGGAACTAAATTAGGAACTAAATTTAGACGGTCATACTAGCTTGATCATCAATGAAAATGTCCTGGAAATGTCCAGGAAAATGATCTCTGGAGGAGTGGGAACCTTGCATATACTGACTGCCCATTGCACTGCTGTTGTGTGCAAGGCCAGGGGGATCGAAAGAAGAAGGTTACTCCACACCTTGAGTCTACAGTGAAAAGCTTACACAGAAAAAACCTGCCTTTTCAAATTTTGGTTTTCTATCAATAATTAAGGTCAGTTTTCTCTCAGATTTTAGATGGTTTTCAATGAGACTCTCCAATAATGTATTTTTAGTATTTAAAGGTTGTTTAAGGCTCTATGTCACTTGAAGGGTGTTCAGTTGCAGACCTTTGTGTGCAAAATAGGTGGCAGAATTCTTGCATGAGAGCTTTTTTGATACAGACCCATAAATAAATGTTTTTTTGTTGAATCATGTCAAGCACAATGAGTTAAAGGTTGATTAAACTAAAGAGGGCAAATATTATTTTCAGACATCACCGCTTTTCGTACCAGAAAAACATCTTTCTTCTTTTCATGCAGTTGTAGAGATGGCCTTGAACAACAGGGCCGATTTCTCCTCCTGCCTCCTGGTTAGCCCAGCCTTGAGCTGCCTGAGGCGCTGACTCCAACCTTCCTCTCCTATTTTCAGCAATAAAGCTGGTGATGTATATTAAATGACATAGGTCTTCATAAGTGTCATTGGCTCTCTGGTCTGATGAAGACTAATATCTGCACTCCTTTCAACAGCTGTGGCTTTCTCCTTTATAGCTGCGGGGATACTCGCAGAAGTGCAGGACTCTGGGGAGAAATAAAGGCGTAAAAGCCAATGTATTCCACATATGGGAATAAACTACAGTGCTATCTATGAGAGTGTTTGAGGTCAAGGCAAGTGCATATGGGCAGGTTTGTGCAAATGTATCCAAGCAGAATATTATCTATTGGGAAGCTCCTTCAGGGACTGAGAGTCACATCTAGAGGAGGTCTGAGAAGCAGATATTTACATTAAAGACAAACTTTTTCTGCAGGGCCCCCTTTTGGTAGTTCAAAACATTTTAAAGCTCCCCATCCCCTCACTGCACATAAAGGATATGGTTATATACACTAGACACACTATCAGGCACATCATTTGTAAACAAATTCCTGTCTTCAGAATTGTATAGAACACTGTCTGCAAAACATAAAGAGCAAAAACCTCAGTGTGTAATGCCTATTTGAAAAACCAACAAGCAACTTTTACAAATGAAGCAATTAACAGTGATGCTGCAATGGTAGAGGTCAAGCAGAGGGCAGAGTATGACTCATCTTCATTTCTTGTCTTTGTTTTAAAGGCGCACTGTTCAGTAATTAGCAGCATTTAGTTGAACGGACTTTTTTGAAATGTGATATAATATTTATTAGTATGTTTAAATTGTATAATCACCTGAATATCAAAACTGTTTTGTATTTGTTAGAATTAGCTTTTTACTGTATATCTACATGGGAGGTGGTTCTCTTCCACGGAGGCTGCCATTTTTCTGTATTATCAACAAACACAGTACAAAAAATGAACTAGTTTAATACATGTTTTGGTATTTAGTTGGTGGCCCTGAGAATGCACTGATTGGAGGACAAATGATAATAATAAGAGAGTTATTGCTCAAAATATTTTTTATTTCAAGATATTTTTGACAAATTGAGGCTCATATTTATCATGCATCTCAAGAGCTTCCTTTCCTTTAAGGCCAGCATCGCTTCACCCCTCCCCTCAGTGAAGCAATGGTTTTAATCTAAAATCTAGATATCGCTATTATTCCCATTTCTACTCTGTATCTTTAATAATTATGACATTAGTTGTAAATTCATTGTCAGCTTTATTTTTTTTAGTTTACCTAGCAGTCCTTTTACAAATTTGACAATGTTTTGATAGCTGTGCTCAACTTTGTGCATTGTGTTTATTTAGCCCTGCAATCTTTTGAAAAAAGTATTGATAAGAAACTCAATCTATTGTTCCTGATGTCAACAAAACATGGTTTATACTGTACCCTAATAACAAATTGATATTTTTTATTGGGAGTTTTATTTATGCAACATAAACCAAAGGGAAGGCTCTCTTAAGTTGCTGTTTCTTGCCAATAGTCTTTTGTATCACTAACTGGTTTCAGCCCACATATGGCCAGATAACATCCAGCATTAAGTGTAAAAGCCTCTACACCACAGTTTTTTTTAATGTATGTGCTGTGGGAGCAGTGGTTTTAGTCAATACTTTTTCATTGTTGGCCTTGAATGCAGCCTCTTGAAAGTAGGTCAACTCCTCCCCTGTTCCAGCCCCTTAATTAGCTGAACCAGATATAAAGCACCTGTGGCAGCATGGCTGCCCATTTGTCTTGGCTGTTTGCTGGTTGCCACATGCTCCTTGCACTGAGGTAGGTTACAAATCCAAATGATTATTCTAAGCTTCTTTTAAGTAATTTTGCATTTACTTAAAATTAACTAAGTTAATTTGTCCTGGAATAGCCCCCTGTCTGCCTCGGGTGAACTGGTGTCTGGTTTGCTTCAGTTTCATTCATTTAGTCTCTGTTGTCCTGTTGGTCCTTTGCATGAGGTGTAAAGACTTGAAGTCTTTGGTAGCTGTCACTTTGTAAGTCAGGCAACATGACTCGAGAGTTGATTTCATATTTTATACATTGTTTATAAAGAAGTTTTAATATGTAATGCATTCATTTCTGTATTTCAGACCTTTTATTGGCTGCTGTTTTGCCTGTGTTGAACATTTTGCCTAAGTTGACTATTTGCTTTATTGTATTTTCAGCTGGACCAACTGGTTTATTGACTTTTCTTTGTTTTAATACTTTTATTTCCCCTGAGGTGTTTGCCGGCTACTGATGGAGGCTAGGCACTCTGGGTGGTTCCCTGAACTGTTTATTGTGGTAAGCGCACGGGACAAAATAGTTTGCACCTATTTGCTGTGAGTTCACGAGTGGTGGGTAAGTTGCACTCCTGGAACACCAGTTTACGCTAGGCTGCCTCCCCTCTGCTGGCACCCCTCACTTCCACCTCCCATTTAGTTCATTTCAAATTACCTTCAATTGGAAGTGTCTTTTTTAGATACCACCATAATTTACCTCATTACAGCAATAAGAGCAATGGATCAGCAAGTTATCAGAGACAGACAGACCATTTTTAACACAAACTCAGGTTCTATTTGTAGTGATTATGTAGGATTAGGTTGTCTGTTAACATACATAAGCTGAGTGTGAAGAGCGTACAACTTGTAACCACAGCAAGGCATATTATTTGTGACATACTGTACCCATAGCATAAACGTATGTAAATCAGCTGTTAAACAGGACTTGTAATATGGGGCCTGTTTCAGATTTGCTTGCTTGCTGACCTGTGGCAATCACTCAAGTAGCTTTAGCTTTGTTTTTTCACATATGTCCATTTAGTTGTAGAGACTGCCACATGTAAACAACAACAAGAGGGATCATTTTTGGAATTAAACTGTGTAAGTTCCTGCGTAATGAATTTAAAGCATGGGAAATTAATAGCTTGTGTGAAAATAAAGAACAAAAAATATTTGGATTACTTGCATTGTTACTGTTGCATCAAAAATGCAGTATGCCAGTATGATGAATGATAAAGGATTTCCAGGCACTCAAATACTCTGAAGTTAAAAAAGTAGTACTCAGAGGCACTGCCATATCTCTTTTCTGACTCTATCCTGTATTTGTCTAGTATTCTGATTTTAAAAAGATCATTCTTTACTTTTTAACAATCATTCTTTGCAGAATGAAGAAATGGTCTGTTTTGCTTTTATAGGTCTTTGAATAACACCAGTAATATTCTCAGTCTGTTTCATAACCAGCTTAAAACTCCTCACAGTAGGTTTAACCTGCTTCAGAGCAGCATTTAGGTTCCCATGTTCGTTCACCCTGGTTATATAAGAGCCCGCTTTGTGTCACTAAAAACCTGAATATTTTATGTCACATTATCTTTATACATTGTCTTGTTTGTGACATTAGCATTTCCTAGAAGGGATATTATCAACTTTAAACCCTAAAGGCTGATTTATACTTCTGCGTCGCCCCTACGCAGCAGGGGCTGACGTGGACATGAGCCCCACATACTTGTGCGTCGGTGTGTCTGTGTCACGCAGCAATTCTCCGCCGAAACCCCTTAGGGCAGTGCGGTCTCTCTGATAGCCGGCCGCCTGCTTCCGGTCCCGCTACAATCTCCGTTTACTTTTCCACAGAGTTTCAGAGCATGTTATGTTAATCTACAGCTGCTACATGTTGCTGTTTATCATACAGACATGATTAAATGAAGAATAGAGAGGAGGAGATGAAATACGCGGCCGATGTCCGGGATCCCGGAAGTGTTGTAAATGCGGGAAAGACAAAGCCGTCGAGTGGACCAATCACAGGGCTTGCGGTCCGCGTCGGCTCTACGGGGAGTTACATTTTGGAGGAGGTGCACGTCAGCTACGTGCGTAGGCCTCGGCGTAGGTACGGGAGCTACGCGGACCCCCGGCGTAGGGTACGCCATTGATTCAACGCAGAAGTATAAATCAGCCTTAACCCTTACCTGACATCAGGCCAAACTGACCTTTTATTTCCACCCCCTCATCCAAGCAGAGAAGTGATAAAGATGGTGAGCATTTAGAAATATTGCTTCTCAGATTAGTCTGACAGTAAAGGGGGAGGCAGTAGGATGGGTTGAACATAATTTGAGGTTGATATGATTTTGCTGAATTTAACTGACACAGTGAAGCAAAGAGCATCCTGAAGGCCAGTGGAGATGGCAGAGATTACTTCTCCCAGGAGAGGCCACGCTCTGTCATACACTGTTTTCAGAAAATGTAGGAATGTGTCTCAAGGCCTCTGCTATGCTGTAAATCTGACAAGAGGCGTACTTTGCAGCCATTTGACCCTTTGACCTTCTTGATGAGAGGGTGCTGTGCAGGCTTTGGTCAGGGGAATAGAGACAAACTCTGTATACAGTTGATGTAGTGTGTTATGAGAGGAGACCAATGTGAGGTCGTCTCCCTTGCTCTCACGCTCAGTCAATATAGATGGAGGCAGGGCGCACTATGACATCCTGGCCAGTGTGTCCTTCACCATTGTTTTCAAGCTGACTGCACCATCTGTCACTAGAAAACGCTCGCATAGCCCAATGACAGAAACACTGTTGCATGTCAGGATGTCTGCTTGGCTTTTAATTAATTTCACTTCACTTTAATTCTGCTGGAGAAATCTACCATTATCGACTTCAAATTTTACACACAACTGAAACCAAACAAAAGTGCACAAGCACACATGCTTATTTTTTCTAGATGCACTATCGTTTTAATGAGGAAGATTATTTATTGCATCAAAATGTCAAAGTGTGAACAGGGACAGGCCCATTTACATGTCCTGTGCCCTGACAAGGTAACTATCCTTGGCTTTGACTTGACAGGGTCAGTCTGCTTTGGCTTTGTCTTCTCATGGGACATCATTAAATTTCTTTTTCCAGCACCTGGGCCTCTTTTAAGCATCTGATCACGTTCCTCCCTATCTCCCTGAGCAGTAATGTGATGTCCTCTTTCCTTGCCCTGGCTCAATTCTTAAAAAGGTAAAGTTCTCCCAAGACTGGTCACTTTTGATTCAGTTGTCTATAGAGATGAGGCTATGCTGGAAGGAAGCAGAGCAGACCTTTTCTGAGTCAGTGCTTGGCCTAGATTGTGTCACTTAAGGACAGTAGCATTAAAATGATAATGACAAGGTAGTCTGCTCCATAGAGCTACAGAGGAGAACAAAAATACACTTCCTATTTATTTTGATATCCAAGGTCAGGACCAGTGTGTAGAATTCATTTGAATAAAAATAAAAGATTTCTAAAAGCTGGACTTTTAACAGGTAAGTAGCTGTGCTTCAGGCTGATGGTCTACTTACTCAGTTTGTGATTTGAGGTTGGAGTAGAGGTTACAAGAAAAATGAAAAAGTGTGTTTTTAAATCACCGAGAAAGGTTGATCATCAAGTTCAATAAATTCAGCAATTGTCTTTAATTGCTTTTTCCTTTTGTCTGTCTGGCAAATTTTCTGCAATTTCCAAAAGTCTATACAAGCACAACTTTTTCCTCAGTACCATTGTTTTCTATGTATATGTAAAAAAGACTGTGTATTGCACCTTTTAAGTTTCCAACCACTGCAAGCACTTGACACTATGGCAGTTTTTAATCTTTGACATGCACATTCATACACTCTGTAGGTGCCATGCAGTACAGCAAATTAAATAATTATTTACACATTCACATAGCAAAGGTTTTGCCTTCAGGAACAATTTTACAGTCAGTATGTTGCTGAGTGATACTAAACATGCCAGACAGGGGATACGAGGATCAAGTTCTTGTAGGAGTTTGAAGCGTTTTTAAGAGCTGTATCACAGGTCCAGTTGTGTCTCTGATCAACATTTCTTGTGTACTTTTTTTTGCCTTTTGGAACTTCAAGAGTCTCTGCTGTTTCTGGACAAGTTCCCCTCAAGAGAGAGTTTATTTCTTATGGAGTCGGGTTATGTGAGGTACTTGTTTATAGCAAGTGTATTACCCACAAGAGATACCAGTCAGTACAGGCCCATTGAGAAACTGGCCAGAATACAGGCATGGACACTAAGATATAAAACGCTACAGACACTACTAAAAACATACTTATTGAAGAATGGTGTTTTATTGCATTGATTGTAAAAATAAGTTGGCCCTCAAGAAATGCATTGTCATTTAAACCTGCTTTGGAGCAGTACCTTTTGCAGTTGTTGACAAGCCCCTATACTACTGTGTACATACTGTACATCAATCTTTCAATGCAGTTTATTGATTGGATGTGATGTAGACGTGACAACTCGGCGCTCTCTTTGTGTTGTCTTTGGTTGTGCAACAGTGCCACCAGACATGTTGACCTCAACCAGACGAGAGGTGGAAGTCATCAAGTTGTTTTTATCATTGAAACGTTTAGCTGCTGCCACAGCTAGAAACTTTACCAAAGGACAATCAAGCAGAAGACATGGCTTTGGATGGTCACAGAGTCCAACCCTGTAATTTGTGTCGGCCTCCTGCCTCTCATTATCACCTTCAGATGTAACTCAGACCCACAGTCACCTTCACAAGCTGGTGGAGAATAGAAGCACATATCATTATCTGAAAACTGAGGTGGAAAAAATTGTCACTTTGTGTCAGTCACCTGAACAGCTACTGCTGCTATCACAAAGGACAGCTGAGGAAGAAATGAAGTGTATATGGCATTTTTTTATTATCATTTTGGAAATAGAGCTTACAGAGACAAACCTTGTGGATCTTTTAGAGTTTGTTCAGGTATGCATTTACTAAAATGAGGCTGACACGTCTCTTTTTAAAAAAGGCATTGTGAACTGTCTACCTTTTCATCCTTGCCTTTGTTCTTTATGTCATATTTTGGTAGACTTTAGTAAAAGTAAATGAGGATTTGTTAGATCTATTGTCAGGGCTTCCGGGATTTGTCCGAACTCTTTTGGTCCTTTACTGTGGGAGTCATAATATTCAGTGATGGATCCAGACTTTGATCACATTTGGTACTTAGTCCAAACCCTGTATTTGGGGCTACCTTCCCCAAGGAGAATTTTACAATTGAAGGCAGATCTGTGCACTTTATACAAGTCACTCTTTGAATTATTTTAAATCTGCAGGGGAGAACATCTGAAAATGGACCCCAGTACAAAGAATAAAAATAACGAATTGGGACACAAATATCTGACAAGCTAACCACAGCTAATGCTAGAGAGCTCTACAGCACATTCAAAATATCCATGGGCACTGACAATTAATTTGCTATTCACGCAACATGGGCGCTGGGTTTGAAAATGTCAGCTGAATCAGGTGGAAAATAGCAGTGACACTTGCATTGCACGCTAAGGCGCTTTACACCATGTACAAGATAGGGGCCATTATGTTCCTTCTCTATGTCAGTGTTTCTTCTGTAGTATAATCCTCTGTTAACACTGAAACTACCGACAAGATAACACACAGTGATGTATGTCTGAACCCCCGATCACAATGATTTCCTCTGATATCATTGACCGATAGTCTAGTATGTTACCAGCGTGTCCTGTTTGTGAACTGGAGCATGAGAGGATGAGATTGTACCTGTGATCCTATCAGTTTCTCTTCTTTACCTCGTGCTCCTGTGTGGATGCAGCACTTGACCTGAGGGCTGATGATTATATGAGAAAAGGCACAGCACCAGAGGGGGTTTCTTAATCTGTCATCAGCTCCATTCGGGCATCGAGACATTGTACCGGGCACCTGAGAGCTTTAATGACTATGTGTTAATTAGAAGGCAGACAGGATGAGGCAGAGCAGGTACAGGTGAAGGAGAAGAACTCTGGACACAGGGGGACTGCAGGGATCTGTGAAAAGGTCATGGGCGAGAACCGTGTGCCCACTGTGAAAGATAGTTTATGACAAGAGGACAAAGCCAGTGACCCAACACATTCAGAGTGCCTGACACACCGCGCTCTGCTCAGAATATCTTTTATATAAAACACACCTGCTTTCATCACACAAAAAGAATGACGGCTCCATTTAGAAGCCTTTGTCCAAGATGCTCCTGATTCCTATTTTCAGCATGACCTGTTCTATGACAAGCAGCTTTAAAGAATTATAATGTCATTTACCTGCATATTCTGGAGACATAAAGTGTTCTTCAGTGGAGCATTACAGATGAAGCAGTGGTTCTTAACTGGTCCAGTAGCCTCAGGACTCTTTGCCTCCTCCATGAACCAAATTCCTCGAATTGGTTGTGACATTTATTGGCAGGTGACAACAAGCGTTACTGCAACTTACTGTCTTGGAACGTGAATTAAAGGAATAGTTAGTTCTTTTTTGAAATGGGGTTGTATGGGGTATTTGTGAATATTAGGTGCAATTTGTGAAAAAAAGAAAACACAATAATACATCAGAATAAATTCTTCTTCCAAACGTCTTTAACCGAATTCTGTTCTTTTTCCAGCTTGTGAATTGGGCAGGCTGGACACGACCTCTAACCATCCGGGGTGGGTGGGTGAAGAGGGCAGCGGCTGAGGTGGAAAGCAGCAGCTTCCACCTGTTTAAGCTGTGGTAATGCTGGCTGCCAGATGTCATAATGCCAACAATATATTCTTGACGGGGGGGCTCAAAACTGCTTTGATTGTGGAAACTGAAATGACAATTTTCAAATTACTTTTTAAAACTAATTGAGGACACTTTTTAGGTGCTTGCTACTAGCTCCAATAGACTGAATTACAAAGATTTTGTCAAGTAAGTTTCTCATTAAACTCCAAAACAGGTGTACTAGAGCCTCACAGATATACGTTTACAGAAAATGTAATACTGTAGGCGCAAAAAGTATTTTCACTTTGAATAAGTAAGTTGCAATTTCACAAGTGTATAATTTTATGCACCAGTTGGCATGGTGATAATCAAACCAATTAATCTGGAAGTGCACCTGCTGAGCTGTACAACATGTTGTTTGATTCTGTTGTGAGACTGAGACAAGGACAGGGGCAGGATATTTATTATCCATGGGGATCCAATCTGTCAAGATTAGAAAGCGTTTGGTGATTTCATTAATGAGTTTTGTTGCATTGAGTGATCACAGTCAGAGGTTCTCCACAGTCAACAATGGTGGAAAATGTAATTACTCTGAAAGTAATTATTCATTCCAGCTCTGCTTGAAGGATGACTTTGAAAAGATGCTGGGTGGCTGATGATCACTGATGCCCTTGCCCAAATTTTGGTCAGAGGTGTCACCTGATACTAGAGGGGATCTGCCCACCAACATCGCTTATCAGCAACTGTTTTACATTAGACACAGCTTTGTTAGTTATGTTTTGTGGCTTGCATAATATTTTTACAAGGCAGCCCCCAACTGTTCTATGGTATGATCTTTTTAATTTAGACTTGGGAACCTGCATATCAATACCAGCAGCAATACAACCAAAGCAAAACAACATAAAACATTTCTACTGCACTCAGTGGAATGCTGAAACAATAACTCATCATATCTTGTCTCCCATCATGCATTGCATTGAACTGAATTACTGTTTTGTTAAGCTTGTTGTCTAAGGCAGTTTTTATTTGGGTTGTTATTTCTATCATTGCTACATGTCAGAAAACATACTCTGAACATGTCAGGTTGTAGTGTAATGCAAAGAAATGGTACCCTGATGCTCAGTTTGCATTGCTTAATACCAACAACCAGACCAGATTGATTATATTGTCTCCAAGATATAGAAAGGAATTGCTTTTTCAATGTCCAGAATTTGTTCAACCTTTTGTCATAAAATATGTGGTTCTTTCACACATGGAGTACTGTCCACTTATCTGGTCAAGTTCTGTGGAAAAATATTTAAAAGAAACTTCAAATTGTACAAAATAGAGCTGCCACATTGGCCCTTCATTGTTCCTTTCACACTAATGTGCGGGAGATGCATAACAAGTTATCTTGGCTAACTGTGGAGGCTCAATTAAAATCACTTCTGCTGTCTTTTATGTAAGCTATTATATGGAATAATACAATGTACATAATGCACTCTTCTTTTCTGATGAACTAGAATGTTCTGGTGGTTGTCATGGGTATGTGACACATCAGAGGTCACTGGTTATCTGGTATTACCAAGTCCACAAACTAAATGTATGATGAGATCTGTTCTTTTAATGGCGCATTCACACCAAACGCGAATAGAATCATTCGCGCGAATGAAAAGTCAATGCAGAGGCGCGTGTCATTCGCGCGAACGATTCGCGAGAGTTGAAATATCTGAACTCAGGCGCGATAGCCAATCGGCGTGCAGATCCCCCGGTGACTTGTCTTGTGTGACATATGGACCAGCGGAGATTCCAACGGGGATTCCCTCATCTGGAATATATGGGACACTTTGATTCTATCACCGTGCAGCTTCCCCAAACTCTGTGACTCTACCTGTTCTTATGGGATGAGGAATAAACAGGAGCTCACTGTGAGGACAGAGAGGGAGGAGGATTATGTGGTGAGTTGTGAAAAACTTTGCCTGTCAGCTATCGGTTGTAGTAGTAGGAAGTTATCTCTGCCCACTTCAGTATAACTGGCTTCCCGCAAGCTCAACCTTGTTACTGCGATTCATTCGCTTGAGTTCAGATATTTCAACTCTCGCGAATCGTTCGCGTGAATAAATTTGCTTCATACGCGCGCGATTCGCGTCGCCGAATACGCACGATACGCCCCGCCAGACCTCTACTCGCGCCTCTGCATTGACTTTACATGTACTTCATTCGCGCAAATGATTCTATTCGCGTTTGGTGTGAACGCATCATTAGAGCCAAGATTGTGTGAGTGAGAGTCCATGGGGGTTTAAGGTGGTATAAAACAGAGTCAAACTGACACTTTCATTACATGACATGTTGCATGGGAACAAGATGCACCATTAGATTACAAAATAACTAAAAAATAAGAAAAAATCAATCCATCATGGATTTATACCAATTTTGTTGAGTTTTTATATATTTTAGCTAACCACCAACAATCAAAAGGACGTCAATGATAATCCTGCGCATGGACTTGTCCAGACATCTTTGACTTGGGTGGCCAAATTGAGGTGCTGACAGGCAGGGGCAGCCTGGGTAACTGTGCCCATATACACCCACACTACAAGCATTTACCCTCTCTGTCTTCACAATACTTTAACAACTATGTATAGCACTACAGTATCATTCTGCTCTTATGTTCCTATCATTTTTTGACTTTGAAAAGAAACACAACACAGTGAAAATGCATAATTCATCTTAGCTTAATTCTCCAAGGGTTCAAAAAGAAGATGTTTGTCCAAGGTTACAACTTAAGGCACACTAACGATTGAAAAGGAGCTGATTTTAAAACAAAGAAAGCTACTGCCAGCCTCTTAAACTTCCCAAACCCTTGATTTCAACATGTCATTCCCCTCACCAGGTAAATAGTCATTCACAGTTTGGTATTTTGGGTGGCACCTAGGATGGCCAATCAGATTTCAAGGGGAGTAAGCGCAACCCCTGGCCATACCTCTGGACATGCCATGCCTGATCCTTTTTAAATACAACTAAAAAACAAAAAACAGTCCCAAAGTTGAATTAATGGCACCAAAAGAGATGTGGTGACTTACAAAGTAAGTTGTCTCATGCTTGCTTTGTTTAAATTTCCAAACTTCATTGAAAACTGCTTCGCAAACATTTGTTTACATTTAGTACAGGGGCTGAACATGAGTTACTACATGTCATCATGAATGCAATGAACTCTGTCCCACAGTTTAGTCAGCATAAATGTGGATGTAAGATGCGTTATTTGGCACTGTAAACTCTGCAACAGAGAGCTCACACACTTGCTAATGTGACAGTGGGACAGCACTAAACATTTACACAGTTAGTGGGGAATATGTTTCCTTACAAAGATCAAAGGTAATCAAACTTAACCCACACTAATAACATGCTAAGACCGAGACTAAAGGGTAATAAGGGTCAAGTTCTGTGGCACACAATCACAAAGAAACAGGAAGAAAGAATCTCTAAACCCAAAAGACAAGAAATGATAAGTTAAAGAAGAAATGATGCGTGAACAACAATAATAAAGGAAAAACTTTATTCAACAAGGATAATGCATGACATAATATTACCTCTGTTGTGTTTCAGTAATCCACGAGGCCTCATGCTCTTACTTCTGCTTTTATGTTGTACTGCATACATTTCCATGGTCATTTTCTCTCTGCCTAAATGTTGTGTAACTGGTACAGTGTGATAGCTATTTTTGTTTGGATACATTCAAATATTTCTAAACTGGAGGTGAGAAATGCATTTAAGTGACTGATCTCAGCGCTCAGCATGCACTTATAAACTTTTGGTTGAACCCGGAGGGCGTTTTGCTTGTTTCATTGGATGGTCTTTGATGTGATAATTTAATTTTATACTTTCTTGAGACTGGGCACATATTGTACTTGGTAGTTCAAATGATTAAAGGTTGTTTGGAGGGCCTGACATTTCCATGCCCTCACCATGTTTTATAACTCAGATTAGAAATGCAGCATGGTCACAGTCTCTGACTGTTTGTAATAAAATTAAAGTATGCATAATGTAGTTCACACAGGACAGAGTTTAAGAGTAGTGTTACACAATTTATTACACTGCTGTGTTGGGTATTTGATTCTGGTTGGTCAATCCTCTGTAGCAATGATTTGTTATCATAGCAAACTGGTGATATGCTGCTTTAATCGCAGACCCTTGAGAACAAATGGTAGGCTAACAATATCAACATGCAGGACACTGTCTGGTTAATTTGATATCTGTTTGTTCACAGTGAGAAAACCAAAGGAGAAATTAAAGACAGAAACTGTGGGATGAGACAGTTTAGTTTAATGTGAGTAATATCTGCTGAGTTAGCTGATTTTAAGAAGGCTCAAGATTTAACTGTTACTATGAATAGTCAATAGATACTATTGATTTATTAAATAAGAAGCTGAGTAATAAGCTGGTCCATGTATAGTGAGCAGGTTACTTTAGCTGAGGAACCCCTTCAGGCTAAGACAAAAACCCTCCACATTCTGTTGGGTTCCAATCTGATACAATAACCCACTCACAATACATTATCTCTCACATAATTATTAAAACAATCATCTCAATTAAAAAGTGATGTATGAATTTACAGACTGGTGCCATTACAAATTCTGGTCTAAAAAGCTTTGAATGCTAAGGCTAGAAAAGCAACACATAGGTGTAGTTTAATTGCTTGGTGTGGAGTGTGGTAACTTTTTTATGACTGACTGATGTTATGCTTTCTTCTATCTAGGTGCTCATTCAAGAAGTTTGTTTGTCTGACTTTGATGGACCACTAAATGTTTCTATTTTTATTATTATTATTAGTAGTAGTAGTAGTAGTAGTAGTAGTAGTATTAGTATGATATCAAGTTCACTCCTTCTAGCTAACCCCAGTTATTTTAAGTTAACCAAGCTATATTGGGCTTGCATTATATCTACAGTACAAATGGCACATGTGGTGTTCATCTTTGTTATTTGAGTTTAAAAAGTGTATTTTGATTCGGATAAAGGTGTCTTGAAGTAAAGATCTGGTCTGGATGATTGATTAGTATTGTTGCACTCCCAGTCATCTAAAATAAGGATTTTTAGCTATAGTTAATCACATTATGATCTAAATATCTATCTCCTCTGGTGTAAGATTACTATGGTTGCAAATGACACACAGTTTATAATCTGCATGAAAAAAAGTATGGCAAATCTTTCAAAGAGGAGTAATTAAACAAAAAAAAACTCTTGGTACAGTACCGCTTCACACCATTCCTTAGTCCTCATTGAGTCTAACAGTCTCACTTTATCATAAAGTTGAGTCTTCTATCAATCCAAGGTCCACTTTCACAGTACTCTTTAAAAGGTCAGATCCATTGTCTATTTCCTGCGGTGTCGTACAGTTTAATTTAAAGACAGAAGCCACTTCAGGCATGACAACAAATCAGGCTGGACATTCACTCCAACACTTCAGGGATAGACAGGGCTGATCACAATGTTGGTAGTGCCCTCTAATGACCAAGACATGAAACAACCATATTTACCTTAACATGTCAAATGTATGTAGCTATGTACATTCAGACAGAAACTGATCTTAACTCTGAGGTGTCACTGTAAGGTAATTAATATTAATAATTTAGATCATTAAGAATTTATTCTGTTTTGGAAAGATATCAACAGCTGATTATTGATATAACACATGACTGCTGCAGCCAAATAATTGTATTGCAGTGTTTTAGATTAAATTAATGGCTTCATTGAACTTTAAGTTTGCTTTAAAAAGCAATTAACCCCTATTAAGCAGCATCATCAAGGTAAAGTTTTCCAGATAGAAATGTGTAACTGTGAGACAAGCATTTCAACTGCAAGGTGTAGATTCTAAACTGTAAAATTAAACATTTTGAGAGTGGATACACACAAGAACTGATCTGGTATCAGCCATCCATGTCCAAAATGTCATTTAACTCAAAGGGCTCAATTAAAATCAAGAAAACATATGGTTAAATCAACTGAGTGAGTGGTCTGCCCTGATTTAATTAATGTAACTGAAGGCAGAGTTTTATAATGACACTGACAAAGAAAGTATTAAATGTGGATCAGTCACATGTGGCCTTACCTGATTCTCTTATAAAGGTCAGTGTCAGTGATACTACTCAGACATTTCACTAAGAAATGTCATCAGCTTGAAATGTCATGAAAACATGTTAAGGACAAGAGAACCCTTTGTGCTTGTGTGAGTCGTGTTAGGGGGAGGGAGGGTCACTCGTGTTCAGGTGCACTGTGGAATCCATGTAGAACATTTGGTGTCATTTCAGCCTCTTATTAATGTGTGTTTCTCTTTCTGCAAGCCGTGCACAATAAGAGACTTTTGTGTACCTACTGCTCCTAAGGCGTGGGCAGAGATGAGAGTGACTGTCTGTGGGGGAGCTTGCAGTCCACTGTCCCAACAATGAACCACAGAACAAGAGAGAGACAGTCAGATTTTTTGGTTGAATCACAACACTTATTGTGCAAGTTAATTTTCTATACAGAGATGACTTAAGCTACTAGTGGGTATTTTCAAATGTGGATGCAAGATTAAGAAAGTGAAAGAAAAAAAGGACAACTTACACTTGACAAAAGGATATGATATTTGATATTTAAATATCAGATTTAGGATTAGTGGAATCATTCTTGCCAAGAAAACCAGTTTCTAATATCACATAACAACCAACAATCTAAGGCTGTGAGATTTTTGTTTGGCTGTGAGTTCAAACAAACGCTCATAATTTGCACTAAATCCCACAGATCACAAACTTAATCTTCCTCATATCTGCAGAATAATATCTCTCTGAAAGCCAGTTTACATCTTCCCTGAGGAGTTTTTACTGGGTATGACACAGCCTCAATTCAGAACTAATTTCTATATGACCCACCAAAGCAAACCAGACCTACAGATGGGACATTGATTTATTAACTGTAGTAATTCATAATGTCTGTTAACTCTTTCAGTGGGTCAAAAAAAAAAACAGTTACCAAAGTGTCATGAAAGCACTCAATCAAACCATAGACTCCCTAAACGGAGGAAAAAGTCTCAGCGATGTCACCCACTGGTCTTAGGAAGCATAACGAGGCCAAATGATGGTGGTCACGGCATTGGAAAAGCTGACTCCAACTAGGTTCCAGATAATCTGGAAACTGGTAAAGAGGTGGAGTTGAGACTATAGCCTTGCCCCCTAGCCAAGAGCTACAACGCACCCACCTGTCAGCTCAACCAGCCTGATTATGCAATTGTTAGATAAATCCTAACCTCAATATAATCAAAACACATGAGATATAAAAAATGTGCAGTTTTCATGAATAATGATATGAGGTTAAAAGACCAAAACGTTTTTTGAATCAGGCTTTAAACAGCCCTAAAAGGTTAATTTGGTCTTACACCTTATGTTATAGTTAAACATTCTTGTCACTAGACCTGTGTGTTATCTTCTTACTTTGTTTTTTGTTTGTTTCAACCACAAACTTCCTCAGTCTTCCTCAGAAGAGTCACATAGTATTGCTTTGATTTGTCTGCCAGCCGTTTTATAGAGGTTTGCTCATCCTACCTGAAGCGGCAGGACAACCACGCCCCCTGTTGTTCGACAGTCATAGGACAGCATCCCATGTGTGTGACAGCATGTACGTAGGCCGCCTCATCCTGGTTTACTGTCCTCTTGGCACACTTCCTGATCTCTACTGCCTTCCTTATCCAACGCTTGTATCTGTTGCTCTCAGAAAGGATGACCTTGGCTTTTTCCCAGTCCATGATGTGATATTCTCTCTTGCAGTGTTGAGATGGCTATAAACATGTCAAATTCAGCAGTAAAAATCTTCTTTTTAATATGGGTCTTAAAGGGGTTTCATTGGCTTTTGGAGCCTGCCTCGAGTGGACCCACGAGAAACTGCAGTGAGCACAACTGCACTTGCTTCATTTTTCAAAACTGAAAGGTTCCTGCTTTGTCCAAACACACAAACTGGAAATTAATTCCCTAATGTTTAAAAAAGATGATGAGCTAAATTTATTTAAATTCACATTCATTGAATGTGATGGAGATGGAGATGAATTATACAAGTAAAAAAGATTTTGAATATTACATTTTGTGTCAGTTTGTTGGATCAACTGTGACAGTGTAGTCTATATATTGGACCTGTTTGTTATCAGGCTAAACTAATCCTAACTTAATTTGTATTTAAAAGAAAAGTGAGTAAGTTTCGGATATCTAATTCCAAACTGGAGGTCAATAAACCCATCCTCTATGGAAGAGAAATCTAACATCCTCCTGCAGCTTAACATCAAAAAATGTGGGAAATCTACTTTGTAAGTAAAATTGAGTGCATAGGTGTCATGTAACTAAAATTTTCTCATCACCATAAAAAATCACTCCCAGAACTAAAATTATTCCAATCCAATATTATTCCAATATCAGCCTGAAATCAAAGGGTCATCTGATCCTGTTCACTGTTGTGCAGCAATTTAGGGGGGGAGTGACACTGTTAGCGCAGGAAGAAAGTTACTGAAAAGGAGCACAGTTGATCAGGAATGATTGTACTTTTTGTCAATGAAAAAAAGATGCATCACAGGAGTTGAGTCATCCTACAAACACAGTGGTACTTTGTGATGGATGTGAAAAGCCTGGGCATTTGTTGTGTCCGCTGTCTTGTAGAGCAAAAGCTGTTTGACTTCTAGGTAAAAAGAGATTTTCTTGTTGTGAACTTTCAGGTGCCAGATCTCCTGAAAATGTTTGGGGCTTCATAGATGAAATATCATCCAATGCATAAACAACTGACATTTGGAATCAAAATAGACAGGACTTTTGTCTTATTTATCTTCCTTAGACTTGCACTCAAGAACAGATCATCCTGAATTCATCATATGAGATGAACTCAGTAACTTTGGTGGGTAAGCCTGTTTAGAGGATAGAAGTTTAAATAGAGCATCTCAAATATTTAAAAAGTCTATGGAGATGAAACAGATTGTGCAGTGACACAGATCAGGCCATTACACTGGGAACAGAAAAACAGCAGATTTCTCATAATGACTCTTGTAGGAACTGTAAACATCACCCAGAAACACCTCGAAACTCTGGTTTACATTTCTTTGTAAAGCCACAACATGTAAGAGTTTCATTGGTTCCTTCTGGTTATTACTGGAAACCGCATTTTCCATGTTTTAAAACCCTGGCATACAGTGGTAGGTACCTCCAGTAAGCCAGCTTATTCTGTCATATCCCAGGTCTCTTATTTGTGTTTTTAGTAACAGAGGTTTGAGCTTTTGCCCACACAGTGTAAACAGCTGACATCGCCAGCTCATGAGCAGAATATGTGCAGTAAAAATCCCTTGCAAAGAATCATAATTTGACTGGCAGTAAGTCCATAGATTGAATGTTATAACAAATAAATAGTCTTGTTTATTTCTGGCTGTGTTAAGTACTTGATTCTGAGTGGTCTAGACCTCATTACAATAGTGATTCAATCTCAACAACAAAACTGACGCTAGAGACATGCTGATCACACATCATATCAAATCAATCTGTGGTAAAGAGTCCAGCACATTTCACCTCTAAATGTTAATTTCCGTCTCAGGCTGGTCCCGAGAGTCTGAAAATAATGTCACATAGAGGGCACAGATGTGAGAGCAGCCTGAGGAGCAACTGGACCACAGTAAGGTCCTGTCCTGCAATCCAGCCTATATGGCAGCAGAGCCGGTGAGTGCATCTCTAAGTTGCTGATAGCTACAGAGAAACTTAAACTTTGAGTGACAGTAGTAGCGATATTAATAATACATATATGTTTAAAGGTGTCAATTAAAAAGCTCAGAGAAGAATGAGAGTTGAATGAGAACAGAAATGTCAACTAACTAAATATACCTGTTCACCTTGTCTAATATGACATTACTTTGATGGAAAAGTTCAGTTTAATGTTATTTACAACAATTAAGCAGGCAAACATTTTAACTTTACAGTGAGTAAAATGTTCAATTTAAAATTAATTTGTACAAAAAAGAGGCTGTTCAGAATCTGTTGCCATGGAAGAGTTGAGAGTGTACAGAGCTTGACTGCAGTTTGCAGGCAAATGAGTTGTGGAATTGTTTTTGTTTGCAATCTGTGGATTTAGTTTTAGCCACAGATTGTAAAACCTTGGCATGGTGTCGGCAAAAATGGTTTGTTGTTGCAGTATTTTGATACGGCCTCACAGAGCTTAAATACAGCAGGACTTTAAGGACAAAATGTGTGTAAACATCGTCTTTTAATGTTGTATGCTCTGACTTTATGTTACTACCCACCGCTGACACTGTTTTGTCAAGAGGGACCTCTGTACAACACTGATCACTGTACAGCGGCAACCATAGTGCCTCCACACGGGTGGGGCTTAATTACAATTGAAATAAACAATTCCAGGATTGTCTGAATTTATATTGAATTGAGAAAAATATAACATTATAGCAATGATGAAATGGTTTTTACTCAGCCCTATAGTGAACAGGTTGTTACGCAAACTAAAATCCCTCCATGGATGATACAAGACCTCTCTGCTTTGCATCATAGAATCTGATTGGGGTAACTACCTGTTCATAATACATTATGCCTTACATAGTGACTGCTACCATCATTAAGTAAAGATACAAAGATTTGTCAACAAATAGTTCAGCGAAATAATCATGAATAGGTTGTTTTGTATTGAACAAGAATGTTTCCAAGGCAGTTTCAACAGTAAACGATGGTTGTGTTTTGGCAGTTAATTTACATGGAAACAGTGTTTTGTACAACTGAAAACACAAACCTTTGAAAGCAAGTTCCAGAGGCACATTTTTTGAAAATGAAACCCTTTCTATTGCATGTAAACGAATGATACGGGGATCCTTTGAATGTGGTAACATCACAACCCCATACTTGCATGCATACTACATTCCCTGTCAAATAGCAATGTGGAAGTGGGAGGAAAAGAACAACAATGGTGGACTGTTGAGCCTGTGGTTTTTGAGAACGTATTCACCATAGTCTTCTTGTTTGTTTGTCCTCACCGCTCTGTTGAACAACAGCATTATGCACAGGCACGTAGTGGTCTATGGTGTTTAATTTCAAAGTTGTACTGCCAACATCTGGTCTGGCATGTATACCCCAGTATTTTCAGTCGTTTTTGCATTGTCATGTCAATGCAGATTTTATTTTTAAAGCAAAGGAATTACTTTTTTTGCTTTTAATGGGGCCATTCTGGAGTGAACAAAGCCTGAGGCTCAAAAAGTCTAGAACACAAAAAATATCAAAAGCAACACTCAGACCATTATTCTTTTTTTTAATGTACTCATCTTGTAAAAATAAATATGATGCCTGTTGTATGAAATTAGACACACATTGTAGCTTAGATGTGCTCAACATATGTTGCTTCACATACAATTTGTTACATGGAGACACATTTCAGCTCCACAACTGAATTCATGCCTTTTAGAGGCTTACATCCACTGTGTGCACGGCTCTCAGAGAAAATAAATCACTCTGACTGACTTCTACAACAGAAACAGAATTAAATTGATTTTCATGCCCACACTGAGTAATCCTGTTTGGATATCCTCCTGTGCTTATTGCCGTGGTGATTCTTACAGTAAAGAGAGGAGTGAAACAAGATGAGAAGGAAAATGAAGCCACTCCATTTTAAGCTGACACCATTCAAAGTGGGGATTATTAACCATTAACCATCCATTTCAGTTTGCTTACAAATGCATTCCTTTTGTCTTTGAAAAGCTTAGGTAAATCCAAAATGGCTTCTTTGAGGGGTCTTCCTCATGCCTAAACGACAGTATTTCTAAATATTGCTAATTTGTCTGACTTAAGCAAAGGGTTGAGTTTACAGCTTGTCTTTTGACAGATATTGTGTCGACAGATAGCATCAAACAAGAGGAACAGAGGTCTACACTCACTTCATGTTTTCTTTTCTTTGTATTCCCTTAAAAGCAGCAAGGGAATAGTCCTATCATCACCTTTCAGTGGAGGTGATGATGTGTTTGAACTGGCTGTGTGTGTGTGTGTGTGTGTGTGTGTGTGTGTGTGTGTGTGTGTGTGTGTGTGTGTGTGTGTGTGTGTGTGTGTGTGTGTGTGTGTGTGTGTGTGTGTGTGTGTGTGTGTGTGGTGTGTGTGTGTGTGTGTGTGTGTGTGTGTGTGTGTGTGTACCTGTGGTAGGGTATTACACTGGCACTGTAAAACTATTAGAGCTATTATTCTCTACAATGATGGCAGGCAGAATTACTATCATCAAATGTCTGCACTATTATGCTTTGGATTTGAAGAAAGAAAAAGAATTGCAAGGTATGTTTCACATTGGGGGCATTATACAGTTATATGAATTGAACTGTATAACACAAATGACCAAGTGCCTATCATTATGCTATTGTGCAATAAGTTGTGCAGCCAATAACAGTCACCCATTGTTTTGTTAGGTGCTGTTTTGATGACCTGAGTTTGGCATTATGGCTGTTTATATCTTTTATTTATTTATTTATTTTCAGTCAGAAGTGACTATATTAGGATAAGACAAAAGGAAAAGTGGTGAAGGGTTAACAAATGCTTGCATGTCAAAGTTTTACCATCACCGAGCCTAAACTCATGGTTTACTTAGCTAATTCGCTCTTTAGAAACTTTTTTTTCCACTGAACCATTATTGAAAAGGCACCAACACCACAAACTCGGCTATGATGTACAGCTCAGTAACTGGGGACAGCCAGCAGCATCCACCTGTCACTCACTGTTGGCTCAAATAAGAACTGGACAAACAGTAGCAAAACTATAAAAATGCAGCCACAAGCACAAAAAAAGAAACAGAACAAAACACAGTGACTGATCTATGTGTGTACGTCGCTTTGTGCTGTGTCTTGTCTCACACTGTCAGGATTCTATCTCCCATAACTACCTGCTAACCATACATTATCCCTTACATGAATGTGTGTGTTTGTGTGTGTGTATGTGAATGTGGTCATCAAGTCCAAAGCTTTTTAAGTCGTTAGATAAAAGATGCAGTCCTTTCATGTTACATGTGAATAAGTCAATACTGACCTTGGGTTACAGTAGGATCTCAAACAGTGGTCAATGTGTGTTTGTTCAACTCACACATCCACCCTGACCATCATTTGTGGATTTTCTCTCCTAATATCAATTCAACAATTTTCACTGAATGCCAAATCAGAACGTTCTCAGGACACTACTAGACTGGACTGCATTCTTTGTAGAAACCTTGTGCAGAGCCAGTTTCATTGGTGTACAACTATCTGTTGTGACCAGTGTGAACTGAATACAAGGTCTTTGGAAGTCACTCTACAGCAGTTATTCATAGGCCTCAGTATACACACTCTACACTATTAAAAAGGCATTAAATATGGTTACTTATTGGACTTTCCAGGCTAACTTTCAAGTTCCTTTTTGTTTATTTTGGACATGTTGCGTCATTGATTCTTCCAAATCCAAAACCTGGTTGAATTTTGCTAAGCTTGGAAGTATTTCTAAAGCCCCATTAAGTTTGCAATAACAGATTGGGCGTTTTACTGTTCAACCTTGTACTGGCATTGAAACAGTCTGAATAGTTATTCTTAGCATAACATTCATTGTGGCCCCTCTGCAGACCACTCTGTGCCTTCATTTGAGAACCAGGATGTGACTCATCTCATCATAATCTTTTAAGGCGCTCCAAATTACATTACAAACAAGGTCAGAGCACATTCAGAAGTAATAAGATTGTGATAATCATTTTTAATCCCCATCCACCCCACCCCCACTGTTACACCACGAGACAAACTGTGTTGTTTATTATATTTTCCATGAGTGCTGCAGATGAACAGTTATGGTTTCCACTCTCAGTACAGGGAATTAAAGCTTCAGCCCCTCCGGTCCCCCCCCCCCCCCACCCCTAGCCCCCAGCTCATGCAGTTGAGTTGATCGCCGATGTGTCTGTCTGTGAGTTTGCAACGTTAGACAGTGCAGACAATTATGCCCCTACCCCACAATGCACTTGGGCCAGGTTCATTTAGGTGTGACCGCGGGATTGGTCCCTCTGGGAGCAATTAGTGCTCACTAAAGGATGTGGGATGGTGGGAGCACCGAGATGTCAGACAGTGGCTCAAACCTTCGTCAGCTAAACGCCTGTTGGCCTCGGCTCCTTAGAGGGTGAACTGACAGCGTTTGGTGTTTCTGCGTGAATGCTCCCCAGCTGCAAACACCACGGCTCAGAGTGATTTCAGACAGTTCAACACAACCTGCTGCAAAGTGTAATGTCATGGTGGGTGTACTGTGTCTCTCTGTGTGTAGAAGACTGCATAAAAAGTTGATGGTGCCATGGTGCTGTAACCATCATTATGTGAACCAACTTTTGAACCTTGATTTTTGCACTTGGGCAATTGCCATCTGTAGCACTATTCAAACGAGGTGACTGTGGCTCAGTGGGTAGAGTCGGTCGTCTATCAATCAGAAGGTTGGCGGTTCGATCCCAGCTCCAGCAGTCACATGCCAAAGTGTCCTTGAGCAAGACACTGAACCCCAAATTGCTCCCTCTGTTGTTCAGAGGTGTGTGAATGTGAATGAATGAGATTAGCTAACACTGATGGTCCCTCACTACATAGCAGTCTCTACCATCAGTGAGTGAATGGGTATGAATGGGTGAATGTGACAAGTAGTGTAAAAGCGCTTTGAGTGGTCAAACACACTAGAAAAGTCCATTTCCATTTACCAAACGAGATTAGTATGACTTGGGGACCTCTGTTGATTTGTTATTTACCCCCTGACATCAGTGCTTGGTGTCACTAATTCACACTAGATAAGCAAAATCTGTAATTTACTCAAATTTACTTACATTTCCGATTGAAAACACTGATGCTCTGCATGACATCCACCTTGTTTTGGGGGGCAGCGTCACACTCTACAGAGCACAGCCTGCCGAAAAGTCATAAACAATACTGTTTTATGGATGTCTTTATAAAAAAGAAGGCATTCACACACAAAAAAAATCAACAAAGAATGCAAGTGCATTCAAAACTTTAGGACAATCTAAGATTATAACTTAATATCACATAAGTGTAAAAGCTACCATGCAATATAGCAATTCATTTTGAACCCAACCCCCAGCTATTTTTGATAACTGGGGATTTCATCTGATAATAATAAAGCACTACACTTCTATATAAAAAAAGCAACTTGGTGCAACCCACAAAATGTATTTAATCTTGTATTGAAAAAGACTTAAAACTATGAACTGAAACATAAACTCGGGGAGAAGGTGACAGACCAGAGGATTGACATCATACTGAAGAAACAGCCTTTCAATACCTTTTACACAGCAAATAGTCACAATAAGTGGCACATTTGCCTATTACATAAAGATGGCAAGATTATTTTTTTGTCAAAAACAACTACATCAGGATGAGCATGGCAAGATCAAAAAAAAGTGATAAGATGTTCATGTTTGTTGACAGATGGGAACAAAATCGACCCAAACATCACAGCAGATTTTAGATATACATTTTCAACAGTTGCACTTATGTGTAGGTATCTATTTAAAGAGAAAAAATATTTGCTGTCAGACAACCACAGATCAAAGCTAAAAACCCTGATTGGGTTCCACTTGCTTTTGCTCTCCACACTTACTGTTTATTTCTGCATGCAGCAAAGCTTGCTCATAGATGATTGATTACTACAGTTATAATTACAAATGTACAACAAATAGAAACTAGAACGCGTCACTGACTAAAAGATCCAGCCTACTGATCCTGTTCTATATACAGAGTCTGTAAATAGAGATTTCATATGATTGGTCTTATTGCAACCAGTAAAGTTGTCCTCTCGGGCACAGGCCATTATGAACAATGTAGGGTTAAGGCACTTTTGCATTTTCTCCACTTGAAGGCTATGTTCACTTTTTATATACTTTACTGTCTATGGAGTGTGTGTTTGTGCAAAAACGTGACTGGACTTCTTCAGCTGTGTTAAACAATTACGTTTAAAATGTGTTCTCTGGTAAATTAGTAGATGCCTTTGTTATGTTAATTAAACAGGCTTGTTTTCTTTTGTCTTCCCATCAAAACACTCCCAAAAGGGGAAGCGTCAGATCTCGTAGCTTTCTTCTTCATCTTAAAAACAGATGCAAAGAAGTTGAAACTTTTGACAAAACAATGTCTATACTTGTCTTCAAAGTCCTATTCATCCCTGCCAGTCACCCGTCAGCACAGGCAATTTATTCATCTAGCAGGAACAAAGAGACCCAAATTTGTTTCAGAGTCAAAAGGCAGTGATTTCTTTGGGATGTTCTCTCCATAAGACACAAATATAAATCCCTGCTAATAGCTGCTGTTATCAACATTCATGTTTTTTTCAGACTTCACTTTGAAAACACTGCTAAAAGTTTTGGTGCACTTCGACACTTCTTTTCTGAAGCTCAAAAACACCTTGTGACAGAATATCTGTTCGTTTGGCAGAGAGAACAGACCAGTTGTTATGGTAACAAGTTATAAATAGAGCAGCTGGGAGTGTAGGTGACAAGGGAACTGAGAGCTCCAGGATGAAAGACGCACACGAAATCCACCCCACAATCCCCTGCTGCAGACCTACTAACTTAGAGGGAAACTTGCACAAAGGGAGGCTTTGAAACATTAGTCGACAAAAAGGGAAAGGAAACTTGAGCTGCATAAATTACAGAATGCATTTCATCTCACCTGAATGTAATGTTTTTATTACTACTTTCTGTTGCTGCTTTGACAGCTGACATTCATGGCATGGCCTACGTTAATGTCTACTACTGAGGAGGCAAAAGTACACACACTCAAGCTAAAGTAGAGAAGTGAAGTAAGTTAGTGAAGTAAGTGCAAATTTAGAAATTTTACTATCAGTATTTAATTAAAAAGTTGTCCTCTGAGTTGCATTTCTATTTCCACTGTTTCAGTGCAAAGTTAACTGAACACCATTTGGGAGACTAAATTAAATCATTGGAACCCATTAATAACTGTTAGATTGTGATATTGTGAAATAAAAATAAACTACTTAAATTCCCCTTCCTTGTCATCTAAAAGGGTGCTGATTCACTTTAATCCATGTCACTACATTTTTCATACTTTAAACCAGCGACACATACATGAAACCTTCTTAACCACAGTAGTTTCCATCTATTGTCTCTTTTGTCTTGAAATGGCTTTAACGAGATGTTTGTCATATTGTTTTTTTTATTGTTTGTTTTTTTTGTTTTTTTGTTTTTTTTTCTTTTTCTCTTGTCTGCATATATATTTCTGGTTTGTGTCATGTTTGTCACAAACTGTCAAATATTAATGCAATTTATTCTTGCAGCAAAAGAAAAGAAAGAAAACCTTTTTCTTCTGTGCTTGTGACTGTGTGCATGCAACCATCACCATTCGTCTTAGAACTCTGGCCTATCTTTTATTGACAGCTAATATCATGTTCTGTAAAAGAGGGGGTGCACACCTAGGTGGGCAAAAAAATAAATAAAAAAAATAAGAGAAAGTGAAAGAGAGATGTTTGTCATATTGTTGTTCTACCAAAGAAGAACATGGCTGTGCTTGAGCTAACAGTGAAAAAAATTGAAGGGGGCTGTCATGGGAGGAAGAGCGTTTTCACAAAGCAGGGCCTGAAACAAGCACCACTTTTTACACCCAGTTTGTGACGTATGAAAACAAACTTGATGGCAATATGTGCGCACTGGTAAGCACACACTGACTCATGAGTACGAACATTTTGGAGGCAGGGGAAATTGGCAATGCAGGTGGTGATAGGGTGAGCTGAAGGCCTTTTACACAAATTATTTTATTACATAACAACATATTAACAGATCCATGTCATCATAATCACTAAAATCAGCTTAATTCATTTGGAAATGTGACTGTGGTGGCAACATGTGAGCCACTTCCTGTTGGCTTTGCCATCAAAAGATAAAAGTGTGTGTCTTTAAGTCAACCAAATATTGCATCATCTTTTCCTTATCTTCACATTTCAAGTGTAATGGAAGAAAAACGGACTGTATCCTAATGTAGCCATCAAGTGATAAAGGCCAAAAAAAACAACCGCGGAGTACAATCATTTTTCAATGTGCTCTTACACAGTGTAGTGTCAGTGTAATCATATATTTAATGAAGACTGCTGTGCAACACTCATGGAGTGCGCAGGGACACAGCGACGACTGAATCAAAAACTCTTGGCACATATCATTTGCACGTATTTATTGTGTTAATGAGAAAAGTATGGAAGTTAAGCGACTCTCACACAATTATTAGCCTACATTTCATCTCATACTAGGTCAAAGCAACCGGGCTAAGCTGCCCATGATGAAGCCAACAAATTAAAAGTTACATTCACGGATCAAACTTCTGTCAAATGGTATATGTGAAAAAGATCAATGTGTAATCTGCAAACATAAAAACACTGCAGTGACACCGGTGCGTAATGATGAGCGATAAATGCACTGGCACTACTGAAGGATATGAATGCTGCAGCGGCTGATTTATATACATTTTAATTACTAATTGCTAATTAATTAAGGTACTTGGCATTGACCACCTATGGACGAAAGTGGGCGTGAAGTGGGCTGAATACTAGGCTGAATCCAGTGCACATATTCCCAGGTGGTTTGTGATTTATAAAGGGGAAATTGATTGAAAGTGTCCGTGCACAAGGTTTTATAAATCTGAATTATTTTTGCCGCATGCCATTTCTGGCATATGTTCACTTTCAGTATTGATTCAACACACTTTTATAAGTGAGACCCCAAGTCAGCAACTTCAACAGACCAGCTGGAAGGCGAGGTGCTGGAAGTAGGGTACAGAGGTTTTCTGGGGCAGTCCCTTTACAGAGCCTACACAGCACTCAGGATCTCGGATAAGAGGAGGAAGAAGGCCATCTTTAGACATGGACACTGCTGAGAAAGCCTACAGGTGGCTCTGGATCAAGAGAGCTGATCCATGGGAGAGCACTGCTAGGGCACAAGTTGAGGTTTGATCAGCCTCAGCAGGGATTGCTGATATTCAACCCAAAACACCATATGACCTCAGGAAACATCACTGATGATGTCCCCCTGCTATGCATCAGAAGATGTTTCACAACAGAGCGAAGAGTATTGATTGATTTGATGTAACTGAGAAAGTCCATTCTTGTGTTGTTTTTTTTGTACTGAAGGTTCAGTTTTTTGTAAAAAATTCAGCAGAGTCCCAGTCACAATGACAACACTTCTTAACAAAATATCAAAGAACACAACAGTCTATGGTTTCTGAAGTTGTTTTTGAAGTAGTTTCCAAAAGCATTTCAGCGTTTGGTTTTTCAGGGTTAGACATCATCCCACAAATTAAAGCTCCATGTATTATTTCAAGTTGCTGTAGGATTTAAAACAATGACCACAGTTTAAAAAAGGCAAACTAGCCATAGATGTCTCTCATCACTTACCTGAATCACCTCAGCTTTACAGAGAGTCGTCCAAAAACTGGACTATATCCTGCTTTTGTGATATGCGATGCGATCGGAGACTGAAGCTAGCATGCTCTAAAAATGTGAGAAGTAGAAAGTAGAGATGTTTGTATTAACCTTTTGATTGAAAGAAGTAACACTTTAAAAAAGAAAACTTTAGAAAAGCATAGATACCTATAATTTCTACTTGAGTGCTTCTCCTTCATCACTTCCTATCTCTGGTTTGCTGTGACTCTGCAGTTTTAATGTCCACTCATGAAACAGAACTGCAGACAGATATGGATGTTTCTTCTTGTCTGCTGCAGCTTAAATCCCCAGCCTCCCCTGTGATTTTTGGCATTGGTGTCATGCACATTGTTCTCTGCCCCAGTGCCCAGCACCAAGGGCCTCCTGATATAGCCCGTAATTAGAAGCAGCTCAAGGATTTAATGAAGAGGCGCTCACTTGATGGCAGCAGCTCTTGAGACATTGCCAGTGGCTCTGACTTCAAAGCCGCAGATATGGCTGCTCAGCAAAGGCCGGGGAAAAGCTGCGACGAGATAACAAGTCATGGCTTTCTTTTGATTTGTGGTCTGCCAGGGCTCTTACTACATAGGTCTGCAGCCAGTGAGGGCATGCAAACGGTTGATCAGTGTGGCATTGCGCTGCCAGGCAATGAGTATCAGAAGCAATAGAGGACAGTAATGATGCGAGTGGGAGGTAAGATAAGATAGTCTGTGTGAATTTTCCCCTGCTGATTCCAAGTCAGTAACTAGCAGGATCACTTCTCGTCATCTACTTTTGAGAGCTCTGCCTTCAAGAAACAAACTCTGGAGGAGCTTTGTGATTAGCCATAAAGCCTTAGAGGAGGAGGATGTCTTTCAAAGTCATTTTCAACTTTCTTTGACTGCTGCAAACCTAACAGGAAAAAAAACACTGTAGTTATATGACATTTGCAATTTTCAGATTAATATAAATGAGAGTTGTCAGGCAATACTGTTTCTATTTGCTTGTTAGGTCGGTATCTGTTGGTTAAATGCATTGTTAATTGTACAGTTCATGGTGTCGTGTGCTGGTCTGTGAGGATTAATGAAGTAGATAATGTCCTGAGCTGCAGCACTGAAGGGTTTCCACCCACACATTCATTTCATATTAACTACAGTTTATTCCTCCAACTTCATCCCACTGATAAGATACTTTTTCCACTCTGAGATGCCCTCTAATTGCATTTTGCTGTTTCATAATTCCCATTTTAAACCGTTACATAAGACCTCTCCATAGGGTCCATACTGTACACACACTGAAAGGACTCAACAGATCAAGCTAATTTTTTCAGATAATACAACTCTTCATCTGATTACAAGAGTGTGTCCTAATCTCTAATGAGGACCAAAAAAAACTCAGACAGAAGATTTCTTCTCTATTTCATGGTGATCAAAATAGTTTCAGTACATTGTATCATCATCTCTACAACACAGGCCCCAAGGTTTTCCTCGTCAGTGAATAAAGTCTTCTTTAAAAGTCTGAAGGGAAAAAGTCTGTTTTAATCAAACATGGAATTACACTCCATCCAACAAGATCAAGTTCAAGAAAGAAAAGTTGAGGTAGACTTTCTAAGTTTGCTTTCTTTTTCTTCTGTTTGCTCAAAGCCTTTCTCGAGGAATCTTTTTATATATTCTGGTCCCCTTTGAGGATCCTGCAAAAAGCCTTTAGCTCTCAGCTGTTTTCATCTTTGCTCGCATTAAACAACCAACACTTTCACACATTCAGAAGGTGTATGACGAAAGATGCATCAGCAAGCAGCTCTTGAGTGAGGTTATTTCTGTTAAGGGTATATTCTCTCGCCAGGGTTCTATAGATGAATACACTTTTTTTCCATTCTTATTACACAATAAGTGAGGGTGATTCACCAACTCATCCTTAACTCAACATCATGTGTTCCCTCCTTTCAATCTTATTTTAACATGTTATGGAATATCAGAATAAGGTTTTTATGAGCTCAAAGTACATGCACATACTTTACTTTTGAGAACATAAAACCATCAAGAGTAATATACGAGTCTCTCATCCATGTGTTTGCTGTGGGAACTGTATGCCTTCATTCAGTCCTAGAAGTCTGCTAAGGCTGAACCTGCAGCCTTTAGATGTTTTTGATTTTGTTTGACAGTGACAAGGCAGAACCTTTCTACAATGGACAACAAGGGCAGATGATCTGCAAAGGCCTGAAATATCGTCATCAGGAGAAAATGTGCTACAAATGCGGAAACAATGCAATTTCAATAAGTGCTTCAGGTCTCCAGACAAGACAGCTTTGTTACTGACTGAACAGAGAAGAACTAACACTGAACTTGTTGTTTGGATAGTGAAGAGGCAGCCTGGTGTCTTGGAATACCGTTAAAATTATTGTAGACAAGAGGTATCTGCCCTGGACTTAAATGCCAATGTTACTGTTTTTTTGCAGCTTGTTTCATTTACAGTGTTTCAGCTCTTCCAGTTGTTCAGTACTTGTTTTAGAATTTCCGCATTCGCAGCCCATTTGTCCTGGATGAAGAAGGGCTGTTGCAGATTGTCTGCCCTTGGTGGCCACCATCCAATTCAGATTGCATGCATCTAGGTGTCACTGTGCATGGGCCAACTTTGAATGTTGTGTTTACAATCTATAACTGACAAGTTCTACTCAGTTTGATCTAAACAGAAAAATCAATTATGCAAACTGTTACAGATCAGATCCATTGTAAAATATGAGCACAATGTTAAATCAGCACAGATGTTTAAGCTCTACTCTTAACCGTTTTCTCACTTCTCTGTTTTAATCTAATTTGTGTTTCATAAGCTGATGTTTGAAGCAACCTTAAATGTATGACAAATAAAAGCTTGTGGAAAAAGCTTTCCACATTCATCATCTACAAGTCCACAATTCAATTTCTTCTCATAAGTCTCTCTAACACTGTCTCTGCATAAAGCTGCATGCAAAAGATTTCTGTTAGTTTGTGATGTCCAAACTATTACAAAGTTTTGTTCTGAAACCAGGTGAACTTTAATTTACTTTCAATCTTTGTGGACAAGGGGGTGACTCAAGGTTTGGCTGCAGATGGCACAGCTAAAAATAACTTTCCTTGACACTTCATCATCATAATAAAAAAACCTTTAGCATGCATTATCAAGCTAAATTATATTAATATTTTAATCTCATACTATCTCTGGCAGGAGAGGCAATTATTTTGCAGTGATGGAGTGTCACAGCTAAATGAATAAGCAGTTGTCACAGCACAGCACTGAGGAAAGGGGACATCGCTGTGTGAATATAAAGCTCGATATATTCACAATTAACTTCTCCCCTCCATTCCCCTGGAAAGCGTAAATAACATTTATGTTGCACTGTTTCTTTTGGTTGAGCTTGTTCTGCAGGGTGACGCATATCATCAGCTCATTACAACGGCGCACACACACATACATGCTGCTTTGTTCTCATTAATCTGCCAGTTTACCCCAACTCTCACTGTCTTCACCTAATGAGTATTTATGACCTAGAACTGAGTATGCTGAGATATCAGAAACTACACAGACAATACACTTTATATTTGGGGCATTTTTACTAAAGCTGATATAGAAGACGGTATAAAAAAAAGATGTAGAACAGCACATAAACAGACCAAAGTCACAGATTGATTATCATTACCCAGCTTTACTTATCATCAGGTGTTTAGCGGATCCCCTTCCACAGAGGCTGCCATCTTGCTCTGCCATGTTGCTACAGTATGACAGAACAAACAAACTAGTAACATACAGGATTTTGTATTCAGTGAGAGGCTGTGTTCAATGCACCAGTTTAAGATAAAGAAGAGGAGACTAGTTGTTTTTGGTGTTGAAAACTTGACAAATAGAGGATCATACTTGTCAGGTGTCACAGAAGCTTCTTCCCGCAAAGGTCACTGTTGGATCGACAGGAGGGGGGAGCAAGGGAGTGTTTCAAGATAGGAAAATAAATATATCTAGATATAAATATTCCCATTTATACACGCTGTTCCTTGAAATGCTTTATTCTAATTGGCGGAAACCCCATAACAGCAGTGGTTCATTCTCATCAACAAAAGGGGAGATCATCTTTAAATATTTGGTGTCAACTTGCTTGTATGTTTAGTTGGTAGCTGGGTAATAATCATAACAGGGCGAGCAGGTCTGCTCACCCTCTCCAAATTCTAATTCACATCACTACCTTTTCACTGTGCATTATCCCATACATAGCAGTTTATCTTAAATACTAAAAACAATGCAGGTACTTGTCATTATCTTGCAACTCATCACCCAATGGCCACTCAAAATGAGTCTAAGACAATTAATTTATAGCATTCAGCCCATAGACTTCTTTCACTTACTTTGTTAATCATACCATCAATGAACAAAGCCCCAGGAGCGAGTTTTCCTCTTTGGTTCTTCAGTTTCCATTTCAGTTTTGACACTGTTCTCACTACGTCAAGTTAATTGATCTAATTAGTATAATTTTCTCTCCAGCGCACCACATCAAACACTACATCACAGCTATTCAACTTCTCAACCAAACCAACTAGAACATTAGATTAACAAACACGGCTTCTTTAATGTTATATTTGTCCTCTTTTTCCTATGAAGACATAACTGGCCTTGAGACAGCTTCTTTATTTGTGTAAATATTATGTAGAGCAAGGAAAGAGCAGATTAAAGTCCCGTATGGCCTCTAGTTTATTCCTTTTAAAATGGAGGAGGAGAAAATTGGGTCAGACAGATGAAGACAAAAGAAGAGAAAGACTCTTTGTGTGTTTTCAGCACCAGGACTCACAGAGCTGTTCATCCATGTACTTCATTGAGACAGAACACCTGGCCTCTCCAGCCTGACGAAACACAGGAGCTGCACACAAATATTCTTTTTGAGATAACTTGTTTTTTCAGGTCATATGTACAAAACACTACAATATAATGTCATACATGATACCAAAATCCCCAAATTTTGAACTCTTAATATTGTAGGCTGTCATGATACTAATGAGGACTTTTTACTCCAGACAACATCCACTGATTGGTCACACCATCAGGATCAGGTGAAGTGTAAACACAAGAAGTACTGCAACTTGCCTATTAATAAGAAAAAAAATGTCCAATAAGTGTAAATGTAGTCAACTTAGGCAATCAATTCTTGAATACTATATTGACCAATGTAGGTGAGTCGTGCTGGCTCTGTGTTAGTGCCACCAGTGCTTACATGTACCATGATACAGATCTGCTGTATTACTTGTGCACTCCTGCCTTAAAAGAAGGTTCAATATCTAAAAAGACAAAAATATGTAAAATGTGTTGTGTCATCCACTCTATGTTGGGATGTTGGGTTTTAGCCTTGAGCTTTGATTAATGGCTTGTTCACTTCTAATGTTAAGGGGTAGTGAAGAAACCCAAGCTAAAAACAACTTGTAGTTCTTCAGCCACCATGTATGTTAAATTTGAACAGATTTGTCAGCTATGATCAAGAGATGAAGAGATCATACACAACAGTTTGAGTCAATTCTCTATAACAAATCTGGAGAGATAGAGACAATGTTTACAAACTGTGAAAACATCCATGTTGGTTTGGGAACTTTGTGGTTATGATTATGCTGTAGAGTGTTTGAAAGAAGCAACATGCAATGAAAAGGTCACTTGCAGTGGTGGGAAAACTATTCATACAGTTTTCTTAAAGCTCCAGTAAGGAGTTTTTAGTTGGTTGTAAAACAGACTGAAATTAATGATGTTTCTTTATGACCTGAAAAAGCAAACAAGACCAGGAACAAAAAGAGTTATTTTTTATGTTTGAAACAGCTGGTGGACAGAAGGTGTCCGACCTAATGATTAACCTCACACTGCTTGCACAGCCATTTTTAACACATTTCAAAACAAAGATGCCTGAAGACTGATGCATTTGGCAACTAAAAGTAATAATTACACATGTAAAGGACAGAACCAGTCATATGGCCTGTTCTTTGTTTTGTAGACAAAGACTACTTCAACAAAATCAGCACAGAAAAAAGTTCTCCACAGAAACGTTAACAATAGTACCGAATGTACACATTAATACTCCTTTACTGAAAGTAAAACTTTAAGTTATAAAACCTTAAATGTATCTAAGCATTATCAGTCAATTTAATATGTATATGAAAATTAAAAAGCTGTTCATCTTCAGAACAATTTCTATTTTCTATTGCCTTTCACTTTTAAGGATTTTCCAGCTGATGTAAACATTTATATGACGTCTGTTTCAATTAAAATGTAGGAGGATATTCTCAACAACAAGAACAAAAGCCTTGTTGTAAATGTTAGTCATTTTATGCATTTGCACTTATGACTAGGGTTGCTTTGTTCAAATGAACCGTACTGACATTTTTTCTGCAGTAAGAAAGAAGAATCAACAAGCGCAACATATGACTGAGCAACACTGGGACTCTGTATGCAATATATCTGCAGCTGTTATGTTATATTATAAAAGCAATACACCAACATCCTCTTGTCTGAAACCATCTGTCACTAAAGTGCTTAATCAGATACTGAAGGTGAACAGATAATTCAATAAAAGTTTATCTAAAATAAGATTTATACATTGCATTACTCGTGCATTTTACTGGTGGAAAAGTTTGGTTCGTGCAAGAGGAATGCAGCTCATTGTAGGTAAGCATCTCAAAAAATATAAAAGACAAAGAGAAATAAAGATGAAGCAGAAGCAGGAGGAAAAACTCTGCACTTATAGTCAATGTGAACATTACCCTGTGCCAAGACAAACACTTTCTGTGAGATGCCTCTGAAATAATTTAGTCAGTGGCAAACATGGATCCATCTCTGTATTAACATAGTAGATAAAAAAATATGCAGAATATGCCAAGGAACTGTGAAAATGGAGTGGAAATTTATACAAAAAAAAACATACCTTTTTTTTCTTTTCAGGCTTTCTCAGTGTATTAACAGTTTAACCTTACATTTTGAAAATGTCATTCCATGTGTGTGTCATTAAATTCTGAGCATCTCTTCATATTTACCTTGATAAAGCTTTCAGAGGAGTATTTAAATCATGCACTATACAGAGTTTCATGATGTTCCTGGATGATAAAAGCAACACCGAACTAACCTTGACCTCTCTGCCCTGATCGTCTCTCTCAACCCGATGAAATCTCTGTCACAGAAAACTGTGCATGCATGTTGAATATGTTTATACCCTAACAGACTCAGGGTCACAGTTTTCTTGGAACACTCCTGTAAGTCCTTGTGTTCTGATTTTGATTGACTGTCCATCTGAGAGGGGCATTTGTTTCATTTCTAAATGGAAACAGATGGTACCCTTTCTTTCCACTGTTAAACCTGAAGGTCGTTTGAGGGTAATAATGACTGATCTCCCGAATGCACCACACCAGCAAAGCAGATCTCAGATGGAAAAAAAGTTGCATAATAATTGAAATTATTTACTAGCTTAAGTAAGGGGCTTTAGAGCAATCCAGTTTTAGAATTTGACGAGGATAAATCCTGATGAAATATGTGTGCTGTCCCTAATCCTCTCCAATCATAAACAGCTGTCCTGGGTTATGGATGTGACTGTTGCTTAACCTGCAGAGAAAGAAAGAGAGAGAGGCCTTTGATCTGGATTTGGCTCTGCCCTAACCTGATCCCCTTTCCCCTCTCCCTGCCATCTGTCAGACTTTTTTTACTCTTGTTTTTTAAAGTGCATTTGGAAAGCCAAACAGCATCAGAAAGAGGTTTTATTCCTCGATGAGCTTTTATTTGTTTTCCAAGCATTGCTTTGGGCACACTTCATTGAGCATGCACACATGGGGTGTATTCTCACTTTCCCCCTTTGTCTTCTGGGTGCTGCTGAATGCAACCACGAGCTTCACCTTCCTTTAGTTATTTGATGGTTTAATGTTTGCCAGTTGCTGCAACCAGCAGGGAGATAGTTATTCCTGTTTGAGCTAATTATATTAGTCCTACACAGTGTTAACAAGTGTGAAGGTCAAAGCTGGATTACCCAGAAGACCCTCTGGTTTGAATTCCCATGCAGAGCATAGAAATAATATGAACATTTTTCTGCTGTTTTATTCCCTTCTCACGAGGCAACAAATTTCTCATAATGCTTTTTTGTAACTTTCCACTATTTAGCATTCAGCTCAAATAATTCTGCCATTAAAGTAAAAGTTTCCAGCTTGAACTGTGTGATATTCCCAAAGGACTTTCTTTCGTGTTCCCACATTGTCTCTTGTGACTTTTTGACAGTGCTCATGAATACAGTATAAGATGCTGTATTCAGGTATGGTATATTTTCACTTCCCCATTTATGAACTAGTGGATAGAATTTGTGAGAAGAACAAATTGAATTGAGCACAGATATAACTTCATTATAATTCTCTTAATTATTGAAGTCAAGTATCAGTCAAATGCTCTTTCCCTCCTCTGCACCACTGATGGCACTTCAGAGAGTTTTTTTAAAGGTATATGTAGGAATCCCAACTTATTTTACAAAACTTGCTGTAGCAGCAGCCTGATGAAGCAATGTGATGAAGTGGTCAATTTAACTTGTGTACTTAGCTTACTAATTTGCACAACTGTCTATGATAGTCTGGCTACTGTTAAGGATTAGGTGAGTGACACTCTCTTGCAGTCAGACACTATGAGGCGGAGGTCTTTATCACTTTATCTGGTAAAATTAAGTGTTTACATTGTAGCGCTTTCTTTACCCTTTTCTACACCCCAACGTTCATGAACTTAATTCATGAGTTTACCCCTTTATTTATGCATATACTCTCTTGATTAAGCTAAACTGTCTATTTAATATCAGTGTTAAAGGATTATTCTGTACCTTACTTTCAGAGATCTAATTTACTCATTTATACTTAAAATTAATCATGTGACAGCTAGGTCCCCATAAATTAATTTCAACTTTGTTAACAAATGAGAAAAAAAGGATAAAAATGGATCACAGGTAAATGAAATACCCAGACTGAAATTAAATCTGTTAAACTCAAATTTAATCCCTAAATGTAATATTCTTTTAAGCTTGTTTGGTACCTGTCAAAGTATTTAGTTCCAACACATCTACGTTCCTTTAACCCTTGTTTGGCTTTTTTTTTTTTTCCTATTAATGAACTTTACCCCCAAAATACTTTAATAATCTAAAATACACAAAAATAACTCAAAAAAACTCAACGAGAAATACAATTTTTAAACCCACACTACAGGACTGATCCATGCTGGGGAGCGTGGGGGCTGAATACAGTTAAATCCACTTCACTTTGGAGAACAAAAACGTAGAGTACTCACAGTAGCAGCAGAGTCCAAATGGTGCACCATGAAGCTTGTAGGATACAGACAAGCTGGTATTGGTGGGCTGACCGTGGTGGACCCTTGTTGGCTGACATCTCCTTTCTTGGTCTTGGAGTTCAGCTAGCCGCTAATCTCACTCTCTCACGGTTACAAAAGCAAACAGCCACAATTTAAAATTTAACCCTATGAGCTGGAAAACTAAGCAGCCAGACCAATGACCAGCTATGGCAGACAACGGAGAAGGTAAAATCATATTTTTCCCTCGTGTTCCTTAAGCTTAGCTAGCCACTGCAGCTAACACCCAAAATAGCCAAATCCAGTTCCAAAGTCCTCTACCTGCCACCTGTGGAGAAATAAGTTGAAGGCTGATAACTTGTCCTTGTTGGACAGCTAAAAACTCTTAAGTCGTTACTAATGTTCTGCTTCTCCAAGTTGCATCATCTCTCTCCTCTTCTTTTTCTTTTTTCAACCACACTGCTCGGTGCCCTCAATGTCCTGCCCTACATCCCATCATCAAACAGGAAAAGTGACATGAATTTTAAACAACAAAAACAAACAGTGAAGTTAAAATTCTTTGGTTGTACTATGCTTATATACTGTATTAGCCAAAGGAAGTAACCTTATGGTATTTAAAGTTGCAATGTGAGGTTTATATCAAAGTAACAATATTACCATCAAACAAAGACATAAGAACGTTAAATCAAACACAAAAACCTTTAGTTAGCAAATTTATGAGAAGACTAAATTATACAGGGCTACAACATGGACATGTGCATCCTAGTTACAGACCTTATCCCAGTTATTAGTTGATTATATTAGGGAAATGGTGTTTACATCCACACAGACAAACCTGGTAATACATATCCCTGTATAAATAATAGATACTTGTATCCCAGTTTGCCGTTTACTGCATCTTATTTGTGCAGGCGCCTGTAATGTTTGTTTATTTTAATTCTGAGAGAAATGAGACCGCTGTGGCTTATTGCAGGCTTAGCACTTTCATATGTCAATATCGCGCTGCGGATATGTCTGATCAGCCTCATTTCCAGCAACAGGAGAAGAGAGGGACAGCAAGTATTTAACATGTCCTCAACTCTGACTGGTGTCAGCCTGTCATTGCCATGGTGTTGGCGCCTAGGTCCTGTAGCCTGCTCACAAGAGACTTGATTAGGTCAGCATTTTAATGCTATAAAATGCTCTTATTGCTGCCGCCATGTTTGTTTTGCTGATACGTCACTTGTCTGAGGCCGTGCTTGCACATGTTTTTTGGCAGCAGTCAGAAACTGTGATAAGCAAGCGTTTTCTTTCAGGGTTCCTCAGATACAAAATCAGGTTTCTCAAAACCAGGATAAGGGCTTATCTCAGTTTCTTAATTTAGAATATGACGTTTACATACAAACATAAAAACTGTCTACTTAAAAACCAAATCAGAACCGGGATACGCAAGTCTATGTAAACATACTAATTGCCTCCAAGGTTGCTCTGTGTGTTTGGGTCCCCTCTATTCTCATGGAGTCATTTGTTATTGGGCAATGCCTTTTGATCAACATCATCAATCATTAACACATTCATGTTTCTGTCACTTAGGAAACTTTGCTAAACTAAAATCTGTTGTCTCCCGAGCTGTTAGAAATTCTGATTTATGCTTTTGTATCTTCATGGCTCCACTATTTCCTCAAAGTATTTTCTTGACCATCCAGTAACGGTAAAAGGACTACTGCACGGCTATTGACTGAGTCCAGAAGGTACACCCATTGGGTTTTTCCTACATCGGCTCTCAGGTCTTTAGACCAGGATCTACTCCTTGTCTCTGGTGTATGACTCAAAATAAAGATCATGAGGGAGATTTTGTGGAAGATTCTCCCTTTCAGAAACACGCTCTGCTTTCTTTACAAACTTTTTATTTCAAATCGACTTTTGGCAATCTAATGTATTTGGAGCAGCTTTATGTACAGTGTGTGCCGATCGAGAAATGAGCTATGCAGACTACATTTGTTTTTTGTACCAGGCTGTAAATGTGTTTATTTCTTTTGTAAAGATTGGCTTTTTTTAATTTGTGTGTATGTGGTTTCTGGTATTTCCAGAGCCAGTCTCTAGCGGACACTCGGGAAACTGCAGTTTTTAACATTTCCGCATTGGCTTCAATTCTTGCGGCTGGAGTTTGACGCTTGGTTATGGTATATTACAAGGAAGTTGTCAACATTGTGTCGGCCAGTGCAGCCACCACCATCACCAATGTGACCTGAAGCGGTTGGACATTCCCCTGTTCATTATGTATTGCATGCAGCTGATTCACTGCACAAGGCATGCTGGTATACATATGGACCACACCAGCATCATATTTCACAGCTTTTCTCGCTCATTAGGTAATAACCATGCATTTAGAGAAAACGGGTATACAGTGAACACCTTTGGGAGGGTTGGTTTGATTGGAAAGGTGAGGACAACCCTGAGCAGCAGAGATTCCAGGCAAATTGTTCATGGGCAATGGATCTGTACCTCACAGTTATCAAAGCAGGCTCAGCTCAACTACCGTATTGGTAGCTGGCAAGACTCCACATAGCGAGAACAGATGGGACAAGGAAGAGCAACACAGCTGCTCAGAACCTGCAGGTAGTAGATTTTACTGACGGTAATGGGAATCATCACTCAGGGAGACAGTTTATAAGTTTTCCTTTCTGAGTAACCATCAAAAACAGGCCACTACAAACCAGAGCGACTTATATAATGGTAGTCAGCTACTGACTTACTATTTTTAATTCAGCAGCTGTTATGAGAAGACAAAACTAAACAATACAATTGCAAGTGGCTGTGAAATACTGAGAGTAATTTATAAAATACATTGAAATATGATGAGGCCTTCCCTTCACCAAATGACAATCTCTTACTTTCATTCAGAGATTTGTATAATGTGTATGTTGGCTCTAAAGCAATTTCACCAAATCGCCAGCAACACCAATCAAAATGTTTTACTACAAGTTTTAATTTCTACACTGATGACTCTGTGATGTACAGCTCAGCATCCACTCCAGATCAGGCCCTCTCTGTGTGTCACAACTCTTCTCAGGGTGTACAGACCAGGTCTGTATCTCACTACAGATATCCATCTCTGTCTCGTTTCATTCAGTAGCCGATGAAAAGATCAAACGGGTTTTCATTTTCGGATCAAATCCTGCCTTTCTTTCAACTTCAAAAAGAGACTGGTTGCTGTCGATTTTTATGTCTTTGCGGGTAACATTAATGTCTTAAAAATGCACGCCTCTTCTCAAAGCCTACATGCTGAACACTGTACATCATGGAACACTGAGGTGAATCCAAAATGTTAAAGCCCTTATTCATCACTGTTTGCTTAATGCACATGTTGAATGGTCTCCCTTGTTCACATGTGGACTAAACAGCAGGATATTCTTTCAAACAAGTCTATTTAAGTGATATTTCTATCTATTTTGTCAGGCATATTGAAAAATAAATTTGATTTCTTGTTGGTATTTGAATTTAGATGAAGGTAAATGAAGTCAAAACCTGACCCATTATTTTTCTTCTTGTATAAAATCACACAGTTTAATGAGAGGAACTGTTAAGTCGTAAAAAATGCTTAGCCTTGTTATTTTGACCTAGTTTTTATACAGCTCTGCTAAAATCTAATGAGGACATTAATCAGCATTGCCACAGTAAATGGTCTAATACTGATTTTTAGTCCAAGAGCTGCCAGAAAGCAGGCGTGTTAAACAGGATGTAAGAGATTATGTTAAAGACAAGTGATTTAAGCATATAAAACTCTTTGAACACGCTGTACATCTGCACTGGGACCGAACAGAGAATGAGCAGCCCAATTTGGTTATGCAAGGCCTTACTGGCCACTTCCCCAGTGTGAAGCCTGCCTCCCAATGTAATTCATCCTCCAACACATCATACACAGCACATTCTGTAGCTTACATAACTGAACCAGCCTGAGTTAAAGTTGTACTGCGCAAAGTTTTTAGAAACAGTGAATGAAACACTGCTGCTGATTCAAAGATGCTGACCGATGATTTAAATGAGAAATACATGTCCAGTATAACCTCTATACAGGAAATTCAGCTCATTATCAGGGTCTGATATGGCACACATGCTCATTCAAAGGAAATTGTGAGCAGGTGTTCTCGTTAGAAACTTCATATTCACCCATTTTAGCTACCTGTCCAGCATAAAGTTGATCAACTAGGGATCAAATTAAACTTTTCAACAGCTATCCAGAGATTTTTGAACTCAAGTCCTTTTTTTCTTCTCATGGATCCTCGTGTTGGCAATTGTTTTCTAACATGATGGCCATAAAACTTGATTGGCTAGCATTAGTCTCCTTGTCGACTCAGAGCTTAATGCAGCTCTCACTCCTTCTGTGTAAAAAGAGCAGAACAAAACAACTTGTCTTTTTCACTACAAGGTTATTTATGCAGCACTGAAGGTCTCCATTGCCTCCTACAGCCATGTTTATCTTGTTTAGCTCTCAGGAGATCTGCCTCTAGTGAGTCTCCTGACTACAGCCAGCCTCCCAAAGGCATATTAACAAGATGGAAACAAGCAAAGCCGACACTCCGAGACCATCCCTCTCTGGCTCTGGCATCTTGGCAGATGGAAAGGAATTGGCACATCATCCTTGTGCCACCAGCATTGCACCCACGGGGATGCAAATGCTGTGACTGTCAAAGTTTGAAGGATAGATGTCTTATAGTTAAATAGAGATGACAGTGAATTGTTTTTGGAAAATACAAAACAAAAGAATTGGTATTTTCCTGTCAGTAAGCTCTAATGAATAACTGTCAGTGTGATGGTGTTTTTGTCTGCCAATTCCCAAGGTCACCTCATAGAAAGTTATAAATCACTGTACTATAAATGTATAAAGAAATGGGATTCATGTGCTAATAAAAAATGTCCCCTGGGCTTGTAAAATCATTTTATAATGAAACATGCAGGAAATCAATGAGATGATATCCTAAAGGGTTTTGTCGTCTATCTGGGAAGACCATATATGTGTAAGGAGTCTGCATGAATAGTTTCTTTGACCTGAAAGGAGTGTAGATGTGGCCTCAATAGAATTTATTTAATATTCTTTTGAATCTCTACAGATGCTGTTCATCTATCTAGAAAATGTATCCCAAAGTCATGGTAATACAAATTACCTCAACCTACATTATTTCTTCTTTTCAAGGTTGAAATCTTAGCAAATTTGGAAATGATAGACCCAATAAGTTTCAATCAAATAATATACACAGAGAAGGATCATTTTGAATGCCACTAGTATGAATAAGCAAAATAGTGCTATATTTTTTGATCATACAATCCCAAAATGGTCCAGTAGCCGACCCCTGTAGCACACCTTCATATATTGTATAATGATTTTGACGACATGATGGCATGCTAAAAGTGAAGCCAAAAGATTTAAGATTAGAAAATGAATGCATTTCCACTCTTTTTTTGAAGTCAATGAATTGTAAACAGGAATATAACACCTGTATGATACCATAATAATAGTTGCTTAAGTAGATAGTGAAAACGGAGAGGGTAAATGTTATTAATTTGTGTGTGTGTGTGTGTGTGTGTGCTTGTGTGTGTGTGTGTGTGTGCGTGTGTGTGCATGTGTGTGTGTGTGTGTGTGTGTGGTGTGTGTGCGTGCACATACTCCAGTGCCCCAGATTAGCCACCTGGAATATTGGTATGTTAGTATTTAACCCATTAATGTCTACGAATTGTCATTTGTGTTCATCAGAAACATTCCTCACAGCCCCTGTTACATCAACTAGTGTCCTCATAGTGTATCAAGTGAACCCCTCCAGATTGACCTTTCAGTATATTGCTCATTAATAAATACTATTCCTTCCTTCTCCATATATGGAATATATGGAGATATCCATATATAAGCATATATGGAATGCTTTTATAGACTAAGTCCTACCAACCATTTTCCATCTAAGTCTGTAGACCTCTCATGATTTATCTTTTGTTCAGTTATATTCTATAATGTTTTTATTTGTTTTAATGTATCATGTTTATTATCTTGTATGTCCTTTAAAAACCTGTAAGCCATGGATTCACTGCTTTAACAGTTTATTTTGATACTCTGCTTGGAGATTACCACTCTACCAGCCTCAGCAGAGTTTCAGATAATTCTCCGTCACGTTCTCATGTAATCATAGTTTTGTTCATAAAGAATTCTCTACAGTGAAAATGAATAAATAAAAAGTTTTTTTAGTGCACTTTCAATCAAAGTGCTTTAAAGAGATTCAAATTATAGAAGGTATAACACCATGATTACCATCTCTCTGACAAATGAGCCTCCTGCAGTTCTGTGTGTACTGTATTAGTCGTGTAAAGGAGAAACCACGAGGAAATGTTACAAAGATTCACATAAGATCCTCGAACTTCCTACGACTGTGAGTGTTTGCTTCAAACCAGAAAAAGAAGCTGTTATGCTACCAGCTGAGCCGACCTGATGAATCTTTGCTGTGTTATTAAAATGTATCAAGAGTGTTTGGGTTAGTAGGAGTGATACGTCGACACTTCAACTCTGAGAGCTGATTCCTACTGCGTTGACTCTGGCTCTTAATGGGCAATATGTCAGCAGCCGTCACGGAGGATATGTTGCCATTGCTTTCATACAAGAAGAGGAGGCAGAGACGTGTCATCCACCTTTACAGTGGATGAAAAACACATGTAATGATTAGAAACCATGACAATGAGCCAAGTAAAGTTCCCCAAATGAGCCAAGAAGAATTCCAAGGAATAAAATAAGGACCACAAGGAGTGTAAGTAAGAAGAGAATATATCAGGGAACATGAAATGTGCAAAATATCAAGTTAACCACTGGACTACACAGCTTTTCCACTGATGTAGATTATTTTTCCCATGCTGTTCTGATATGTCTAAGTTTGTAAAAACACCTTCAGGTTGATTTCTCACTGGAGTGAAGGTGTTGCAGTAATTAGCCTGCTGCTCATCTACTTCAGGAGCAACTAATCAGCTTAACTCTACCTCAAACAGGCCCCCCACCGAGGGAGCCGTAGCAACAATTTCCATTCTTCTGTAAACTCAGCCTTTTATGTGGTGGTTCAGTTAGTGATTAGTGTTGTTCATGCAGGAAGAAGTTTATGCATCAGAGGAAAATCTGGTCAAATAAACAGAACTCAGGTTCCTACTGTGTGGTGTAAACTCTTGTTCTTATATTTACAGTATTTAATAAAAAACTGCTCTGTGTGAACAGGTTCATCAGAATAATTAATCATTAGAATTAATCTTAACCTACTACACCCTTAACTTCATGATGTAGACTCACATTAATATCTTCATTTTCTGTGTGACTAATTTTCTGTGCTTTCCCATTAACTTGTGTGCTGGCCGTGTTATATCTCCTATTCATTGATATCTTGTAGAAAAAATAACGATACTAATTTATGGTCGTCAGCAAAGCATGCCTTTGATGTGCCTGCCTGTTTGATGATTACTGAACATTGTTTAACATCTTAAAGCTCTGGACATGCGAGGTATATCAGGGAGAAGGTGCTCTGGATGATAAAGATGTAAAACCACTCCATGGTTGTTAGCATTTCCCCTGATCTGTGACTGCTGTCATCACAAGCACAATGATCAGAGTGTGTGTTTCTCAACTTTGAACAAATTCCTTGTTGGCTCTATTATCTTTTTCTTTAGCTTACAGAGTTGACCCACAGTAGAAAAAATAATAATAATAATATGAAGTTTGTTCTGATAAAATTATACTTCAATTCAATCAACAAATAGAAAAGTGGAGTTGTGCCCACAAGCTAATGGGTTTAAATAGATATGTGTCCATTTCTTTATTTTCGAGCGCTCACTCATTCACATTATGGTCAGATATCTCACCTAAGCTTTCTGGTACAAGCGGAGCTCATCTCTGCTGGCTGATATGCCTTCTTTATATTTCCAACTAGAAAATGGTTATTAACTTAAAGCTTTAGAGTTTGAATACATTTCTTAATGAAAAATCAAACCTACCAAAGGAGAAGTTTATGCATGACAGAAAGCTTTGTTTTGTAAATCCCACCCATGATTGAGTTGCTTTTAATCCCACCTTAATCCTAGTGGGAAGATCATTTTAAATCCACTGAAGCACAACAAAATGTTACCATAATGAATACATGGCAGTCAGAAAGACCAGTCAAACGTCTGAGGTTCATTTCTCATTATACAAGAATTATTTTTAACCAAGCGATCTGATTAGATAGGTATTCACTGAGTGATGATAGAAAGTAACATCACGGATGCTTTTCAGTTCATGTGACTCACTCTGCCTCAGCAGGAGCCCTTATACCACAGCAGTGCTAATATTCAGCACATCACAACCTTGAGTGTAATACTGCTTAAATATCACATTATCTTTCTAGAGTGTGCCAAAAATATTTTAAAAAGACAATCATTAAATGTAATCTGTTTTGCTATGTAATGTTCTCTACTCCTTTAAGCCTTTCTCTGCTGATACATTCAATACAAGTGATACAAGTGACCAAAATTGAAGAGGAGCTGTCAAATTAAGTCCATAATTATATTTATCTTTGTCTTTGGGAGGGACATTATAATTATTTGCACACAAGTATTGAATAATGAATGCCTTATTTATATGGTAGTATGGTGATGAGATTCATATTTACAGATGCAGTATGTAGTATTTGGCAGCATTTAGCAGAACAGACAAACTTGGTATGGAATACATATTTGTAAAATTATCACCTGAAAATAAAGACAGTTTTATTTTTGCCTTTTGTATCTACATAGGAGCAAGTCCCCCACCATGGAGGCTGCCATCTTGCCCTGCCATGTTTTTACTGTGGCACAGAATGGACAAACTAGAAACATATTTGTTTGTTTGTTTATTTTTGTCAGAAATTTGTTTTTGGTGGGTGGCCGTGCACTGGTTGGACGACAATGAAGAAGGGATTGATTGTTGTGCGTAAAATAATTAGTACTGATAGAAGTTTTTGATGGTAAAAACTTGCCAAACTGAGGATCATACTTATCATGCATCACAGGAGTTTCTTGTTGCAGTGTTTTAATCTAGAATCTGACCACTAGATATCACTAAATATTCCCAACACTGTACCTTTAACCCTCTCCTGTGACAGACCTTCGTGTCTGAGACCCACTGACCAGAATTGATAGCAGTAAGAAGCTTCTCAGCAGAATGAACCTGCCTGAGGCAGCTTTTTGTGTTTTAATTAAAGCCTCCACTGGTCTTCTGAGGTGAGTAAATAATCTGAGACATATGAGCTTCTCATCACACTCCACTACCTGCCTAATAGACAGAAGCATTTCTGTAGGAGAGAGGTTGGGTTACTCTTTGAGGGAAACGTATATTGATCTTATCTCTCTTTTCCTGTTGGCTTTGAAAGTGTCAGTTTGTAGTTTGATTAGCTTAAAATCATGACAGTAAGAAGGTAGGGTTGTCAGAAAAAAATGTCAATTTCAAAATATTTCTGTATTATAATTGCCTTCTTCCTTGTCAATTTGATAAGAGTCATACCTCGCCTTAATCAAACCATTACTGTGTTTTGGTATTAGTGTTACCTTCCTGCAGGTCACTGGGAGGCAGTATCAAAATCTAGCCTCTGTATTCACTGGGATATATAAAATCTATCCCAGATTACATGCTGCACTGTAAAAAGGAGTGGTGGAAGGCTGTGGAGAAACGTAAGTCCTGTAAGACTGTAAGCTTAAGCTGCAGGAGGTCCTAAAGTTTCTAAAATAATTTAAATAACCAGATCATGAAACGACCCCATGTAATTGATTTATTAGATCAGCCATCATGTTCTGAATCCCTGGTTTTACTGCATAATGTTCATTTTGTCAATAATACTTTTTACGTAAAATGAATAGTAAGACAATATACAATATACACCCCCTCACTTGTTGCCATTATCAGCTCCAACAGTTTCAAACATTGTTATGCAGACGAAAACCTACTCTTCTTCCTATCATTTCGGCCAGATATCAACTCAGTTTTAGCACAGATCTTGTCATGCCTTGCCGATATCCCTGAACAGATGAAGGAACGCCACCTGACTGAGTTTCTTGTCATCCCATATAGTCCCTCCATATTACCAGATCAATATCCAGCTCAGATTAACCCCAGCTCATGCCCAATAGGTCGGCCCAGAATTCAGGCGTCATGATTGATGACCAGCTAACCTTTAAGGTTCATGTGGCCTTGATTGCTTGGTAATGCTAATCTGCCCTGTATCATCAGGAAGATTGGACCCTACCTGTTAGAGCATGCAACAGCTCCTGTCACAGGCTCTCATAATATTATCATGCATTGACCATTGCAACTGATCCAGAATGCAACGGCATGACTGGTCTTCAACCAACCCAAAATGGTTAGTTAATTCAATACAAAACCTTTATTTTTTCTCGAAAAGTTACTGAGGTTTCCCTCATTTCCAAGGTCGTCGAGATCACAGGCACATTAGAAACAACAAACAAACACACACAATCATTCACAAAACAATAGATTAATTAAATCAGGTACAGTTTGAGACAGTGGTCAGAGATCAAAGTCTTAAATTCTGCAAAATAGGGAATGGATATCAACGTTAAAGTCAAAATGGGAGGGAAGCCTCAACAGACCTTACAGAAAGTTTCTCACTAGACATCCCTGTTAAACTTATTATAATACTCCACTCTTTTATTTATTGTATAAAAATGGTACGCCAATGTGCGTTACCAGCCATCCTCTCTTTTGCTTACATACACAGCCCCTTTTTTGTCCTGAAAATCTCTGTCTTTGAAGACACTCCTCCTTTTAAATGTCCAACCCCCTCGAGGAATAAAGTCACGGGTTCAAAGCCGAGCTGCTCAACTGTATCAGAACAACTTACAGCTGGCACCAGAGATAAAACTTAGGATGCAGGGGAATTGGCACCCAGTCTACAGTGACAGTGGTGGCTTGATGCCTGGTGTCCCAGGGTCTCTCTTTGTTCTTCGAGCAGGAACACTTCCTCCATGCCAGGGGCCGCTGAGGGGGAACAACGGAATTATGAGTGTGAAATGTTTGGATATATGGTTTCAAGCCAGGGAAAAATGTGAATCAAGGCATGGATTTGAACTCATTTAAATTTCCTATAAAGTTTTTATATTTTGTCAGAATAGCAAGCATGATTTTAATTGGATTGTTTTTGGCCTCTTCAAAAGCGGCCACCAAATGTACATGCAAATAATGAGCACTGGTTAAAACTGCCTCAGGTTCAAATTAAGCATAACTTACAGAGAGCAATGGCCTCATTTAACTGAGACTGTCATTGGCAGAAAGGTTGTTTGAAAGGTTAAGAGTCTTATTAATAATACCTGAAAATTGACTAGGGTCTTCACTATTCACTTTTCGACAGAATATAGAGTCTTTGTACTAGTTCACACTTTTAGAGGTGCTTTTTCAATATCAAGCAACACTTAATCTTTAATCAGCAGAGTTTCAGGAGTTCACAGAAAAAGTTCCTATCTAACATTAAGTTGAATGTAAACTTTTGGGTTAGCTTCTGTCTATATTTCAGTAGTTTATAACACTATTAAAAAATGTTATTTCTACCAAAAAACTGACAAGTGTCAACATATCTTGTTAGCTTACACAGATATGTCAGCATTGTGAAAGCTGCTCCTGTTTCATTGTCAGTGTGTGTCAGCCCTGTTGACAGTATGTCAATTTTTTCTGGATGCTGTCATTCATGAAACATTATTTAGAGCTACCTGCATCATGTATTTGTAGTCACTCATGATATTTAATTATTTCTTTAACACTCTGCATTGTGACAAAAGAGGGTTGCAACTCCCCCTACTGTTTTGACTGTAAAGCACTACTAAGGATCAAAGGTAGTAAAACAGTAAAATGATTATTTGCAAAAGGTCTCAACTCTAACTTTCAGGAAGTTTTAAATATTGACAAGCTCTCTTGTGTAGTTACTACTATCCAGAATGTCCAGATAGTGTCAACTTTAACTGTGGAATATGTGAAAGCTAAACATTATTCAGACCGGTCTTGTCTTAAAAAAGGAAAATATTAGAATTACATTTTAACTTGTAAACTAAATTTGGTACACTTGTTGTAATGCAAATGTTTGGAAAAACTTAGGCTGCAAAAATCACTAATAAAAACGTAGCTTTGCATATAAAAGAACAAAAAAATGTATCTTCTATTTGACTCTGCAAGGTCAGAGGCCTTATTGGCTCTATTCCTCTCTTTAGTTTGAAAAACAAAATCGAATGTTTAACTGCATACAGTAATGTTTACAACACGATGGCAGATGAAGCATCAGAGAATGATGCTATTTCTATCAATGCTAATTTTGTACCAAGTGCAAGCAACTTCGTCTTTAACCTTATACGTTTATTCATCCTGTAACGTGTTGCTCTTCTAGGTTCCCACAAGTTGATATCAACATTGTCGCATGCTCACCCCCCGCACACACACACACACACACACACACCCACACACTTGCTTGAAGTGAAATTTTTGGAACAGTGTAAGAGACCACAAAGTTGCCATTAAAACTGGTCACCATAAGAAAAAGTGGCTGAAAAAAGTAACTCATTGACTAGTTTCCTCAAAGATGAAGGAAAGATAAGTTTTTTCCCCTACGTTTTTTTTTTCAGAAAATCCCAGACTTTATTATCGTCAAAGAAAAGACAAACTTATTCAAACCATAGACTGTATATATAATGGACAGCATTGCTTCGCCTTTTCACATTGTACGGTTTTGAAGCCAAAATATCCCGTTACAGAATGCTGACATCTTATACATTTTCTGCAGCTAGAGTCTGCGCAGTATAGGAATTTGTGTTTCTACATTAACAAGCTCTGATCTCCAGCGTAGCGTCCCGAGGTCCAACAGAGTTTCTCTCTTCGGCAGCTGTCAATCAAAGTAAACCCGGGTGTAAAACCCTGTTTTTTAACCTCTAATAACTAACGCAAAATAAACTTTTCAGAAAAAAGAGGCCTTGAACACAAAACAGTCAAATAATAACTACATATCACCACAGCATACAAATGTGAGAAACGTTTGTATGACGTGTATTTATTTTTTAAAGTTTGTCCGCAGCCTGATTCAAATTAATGGAGGAGGCAGAGTTTTTGACCTAAACTGCAGCCAGCCACTAGGGGGAGCAGTTTTTGTGGCAGCCTCACTTCGAGCCGAGCGTGATGACGTGCATTTTATTTAACCTCTTTAACCTAACACATTTTATGATTCAAACCCTTCAGAGAAAAGGACACAGCAGAACTGACAGAAAGATATATTTTAGTGGAAGTTCTTTTTTTGCTCTTTATTTCCTTTTTATATTTTTTGATGTATATTGAATTGGTCCACAAAACATTCAACCAGCTAAAATATAGTTACGACATCAACATGTCAACAAATACATTTAATTGTCATACTTTCTGATTCAACATCTTCACGTTGAAAGCAGTTTGAAAATTATTATTGCGATGGCATTTCTTAGGAGTCATTTGTAGCAGTAGCTGAACCCTTGTGGGAAAAAAATATAAGTGTATGTCTTTTGAATACATTTAAATCTGAGTTTTTTTGCACTTTATGCACTAATCTCCCTAGAAAGCTGTGGGTCTACCCAGGGGACTCCTCCTATTTGGACGTGCCAGGAAAACCTCAAAAAGGAGATACCAAGAGGCATCCTCATCAGATGCCGTCACCAACTCATCTGTCTGTCTTTCGATGCACAGGAGCAATGGCTCTACTCGGAGATCCCTCTGGATGTCTAAACTCCATACCCTATCTCTAAGGCTGAGCCCTGCCACTATAACTAATTTCAGTGGCTTTTATCTGCGATCTCATTCTTTTGGTCAGTACCCAAATCATGATCATAGGTGAGGGTTGGAACATAGATCAAAGCCTCGCCTTCAGGAGAAGCTGCCTCTTCACCCCGATGGTCCGGTATATGCCTGCAGTACTGCTGCTGCTGCTGCTGTGCCTGTCAATGCCCCCCCTAATTAAGAAGACCTTAAGATAGGCTACTTTTTCACTCAGGGCAAGAACTCACTCCACACCCAGCTCAGACATTGGTATATCTCCATTTACAAGGCACTCTGAACAAAAATCCCTGCCTACTTTTCGTCTCTTTGACTCTACGTAGAGTGAAAATCATAACCTGTGTGTTGGACATTGTGCAATTTGTTGTTCCCAAAGTCTGAACTGAGTTAGATAAGAAGGCTTTTAGGTTTCTTCACAGTAAATGCACCAAATGACAGACGCTTTACTTCTATCTAATCCGATTTTAAATTTCAATGGAAAAAAATGGGTGGGTTTTCTTTAGGGTAAACCTCCAGATCGTTCAAAGTCGTCCCATAACCAGTCTGCTGTAAACAGGTAGTTCTTACAGGCTGTGACTCTACAGGTTAATGTTTTAGTTACTCGAGGCTTTGCTTTTGAAGTCACAGCAGGTTTAGACTCTTAAGCCTTGGGTCCACAGGATGCGTGGCGTTACGTTACGGCTGCGCCGCGCCGTGCATTGTTCTATGGTCCACAGGGCACGCCTCAGCTCTGTCTCGGAAGCTCTGTCTCGGAAGCATGCCCCCGCGCCGCTCTGCCAGAGATACGCTTGCCCTCGGTCGGAGCAAACACGCTGCGCAGCCGCAATGTGGCGCACACGTATCCTGTGGACTCCCTGGGTTAAGGAGTTTCTGGGGCTTGGGTTGCTCTGTTCTCAGAGCAGATTCAGGGGTCCCTTTAAACTCTGGGATTAAGCCACAAAAATATCCTATGACTGTACAATCTTTAACATTAAAATAGGCAACTAGTCAATCTCATCTCTTGATGTTAATAAATGAAATATGTTTTAACAAACCTACCGCATGACATTCACATAAAACAAAACATTTTATTCTGAACATACTTGCTAGCCTACAAATGAAACAAATTATCAATGTATATTAACTCCTTAAGATTAAACCTTAATTTAAAATCCTTATGCATCCATGTACATGAACATTATTTTCTTTTGTATCCTCTATTTAAAGATTCCTGTCATTGAACTAAATAAGTACTGACTTTATACAGTCTACGGTGCTGACCTGCTGACATGTAATGTTTGATGGTGTGACATTAAAGGGTATAGGAAATTGGACGGATATCTTCCGAAGTACGTAGCTCATAATACTGCATTATTTTGACCGTCTTTATTCTTTAATCTTTTTTCTCGATGCTCTTTAAATTGATTTATTCTTCTTCTTTCCCCTTTTTTCCTATGAGTGCAACACTTTGCAAACGACAGCGGTTCATAAGGTTTATTTTTCATAGGAGGAGTATGCATTTACCATTGAGTTGAGTTTTTCCTACTGACATGAACGCAGCACGATGCCACGTCAGCTGACTAGCGCCAGAGCAGTACCAAACTCACGTGATCCCTGTCAGCACGTGACAGTCCGGACCAGCACGTCAATATGGCTGCACCACAGTGAGTTGAGTTTTCTGATTTCTAACAGTGCTTTGACTAACTATAATAAATACTATTTAGTCAGAAAGTTAAATTACTCTTGACATTTTCTTTCTACATGCAGAAAAATAGAAATGCCACTCCGCAAAGCTCGCGAGCTCGTCTGGCGATGCACATGCAAAAAGAGATGCAAAAAGAGATGCATGTTAACCAGAAGCCTTAAAATGTCCTTATACCAAACACATTTGAAGTTCAGGTTCGAAGGTATTTATCTGAACGCGACACAACATTTGGGGAGTTATATTTAATATTGTTAACTGTCTTAATAAAATATTAAATTGCACTTTTTTACATCAGGTAAAACTGAAAGTGCTGTCATCCCAATTAAACATAACAGGTTACTTACACATTTAAATTGTCAATAATGTAGTTTTACTAAAATAGAAAATATATTGAATCGTTCTTCTCCTTCTTCTTCTCCCTCTTCCTTTGAAATCTGAAGTTGTATGCCTTTTGGATGATCCTGACCCCAAACTAGAAACCATTAGAATAACTGTGTACACATTTATATCTTAAAAAATGTGTATGTCACATACTCTGTACCTTCATTATGGTTAGTTGTTTTCCATCAATGTACTTTCATGCAATGCAGTCGGTTTGTGTTCAAACAGTATATTATCTTGTAACGTGTATCGTTGATAAATCATGGATGTGACTTGAATAAAGGGATCCATAGAACTAATTCAGAATTGTGTATTTATAAGTATTCTAAGTGAATTGAAATGTAGCAGTCTACTCTCACTTCTGCAAACATGTACAATCCTGCAATTTCTTAAGTCTAAAAAAGAAACAAAGACAGAAGACCTTCCTTGAACACTGAATATTTGTTCCTGTTTCATTGTGTTTTAAGTATATTGCACAATGTTCTGAAGTAATTAGGCTGTCAGATGATCTCTATAGAACAAACTTTGTATTCTGTTATCATGAAGCAACCAAGGCAATCTTGTTATGATCATTTGATAAAACAAGGAGAATCTGCTGCGGTAATCAGAAAGTTGTCAGTGATCAGCAGACATGCAGAAACTTCTGCTAGAGTCTGGAACAAACAACACACACCCTCTGAGATTATGTAATCCAGTTTTACCCTTTCCTCAAAGATTAACATAGTTTGACATTTAGACATTGACGATGATTTTTGTTTCAAGTGTGAGTTATATTTTTAAGAAACTCAACATTTTAGATGATTTACATTCCTATTTTAGGGCTAATGACAAGTATTTATTTGGATTGTCATGCAGTTCAGTTGTGTAGACTTTCTACTCTAAGAACATAATTTATCACCTGAGTGGCTCTTATCTGTCCTCACAGCTACACCTGCCAACTCCTCCACCAGTGAATGATACAGAAATCCTTGATCCACTGCGAGGTTGTTATGGATTAACCTTTGGTACGGTTTAGAGTGATCCAGATATGACATTTTGTTATCTTATCAACAAAGCCATGGCTAAGATCAAGATAAATTACTGGACTTATCAGAAAAAAAGATGTGTTTCTGTCTATATCTATGTCTTAACAGTAACTGGAGACGGTCTGGGCTGTGGCTGGATAACTTTTTCAGACTCAAATGACCCAGCAAATCCTTATAACCTGCAGATGGATCTAATAGGGAATCATGGGTGCCCTCTTCTTTGTGTGTTTATGTGTTGGGTATGAAAAAGACTGAAAGAAAGTTCTACAATAGAACGTTTTATGGAATATCCCAACTCGTGGGGTATAATTATCCTCTACCTGGTGCAAAATCTTGATATTTCTAATTTATCTCACAGCGTCACTAATTCATGACCAATGGCGGTGGTGCTAATGACATTAATCCTGCATAGAACCTTTTAAGGTTAATTTGTATTCTTCAGTTAATCAGATGTCATGATGTATAATATGATTGTGTTGCAATTTATCGATTACAGCAGAATGTCTGCATCCTGATGGTTATTGGTGCCCATATATTATGCATGATCTTGTTAGTAACCCCTTCCCATCTCTGATTGGTTTATTTTGTAACCTGGAGTAGGATTAAAGATGGCTGAAGAGTAGATGCAATAATTTGGACACATTTCCATTATTTATGAAAGGCTTGTGGACCAGTCTTACTCTAGACCAGGGCCAGTCTCTTAAAGCTGTCCCCTCTGCTCCTGTAAGCCCCGCCCACGTACAGATCATAGTGCATGCTCAATCAGGACGATGTAGGAGGACCAATCAGGCGAGTGGCTCTGTTTGTTCAGAGCTGACGAGAGCAATTGGAATTTATAGATTGCTGGATACAGAGGCTTTGGAAAACACACCAAAATATCAAAATACCTCATTTATTGATGGCTGTTGATGAGTGTACAGTTTTTTTTTTTTACCCCAATCCTACCAACTGCAGCTTTAAGCCACAGCTCTCCCCTGAACCACCCTGTTTTGTGCCCCCCCCCCCATCTTTTCAGATCCGTCTACTGGCTCGGTAATGACACCCTGAGGGTGTCTGCTGCCCTGTTTGCAGAGAACCGTCGACGTCTGTGTGACGGGCTGAAGGCCAAAGATGGGTTGGTGCCCCAGTCAGTGGTGGTGCTGCAGGGAGGAGAGCAGAAGCAGAGGTACTGCACGGACACAGACCAGCTCTTCAGACAGGTAAGTGGTTGGTGGAGGACAAAATCTTGAACCCGAGTAGGTGTCAAGAACTGGTTTCAACTTGGAAATTGATATCCATATGGAAATTGATTTCTATTAAATTGAAACCCTTAACCCTTAACTTTAGTTGCAGTGCTTAAGTTATTACCCCATGCTATTATTTAGATGTAACATTCACTAATTGAAATATATTTTATAAGGTTATAAGTTAAGGACCCCACACAATTTATAATAACAGGATTTGTGCTGGTAGATTAGTGGGTATTTAAATTAATTTACAAATAAATCCATGAAAAGCTGTGACTGCTTTCTAGTGGAACCCCTAACTGAGATCAGCTGTTCCCAGGCTAACCTTCAATCAAACATATATCTGCTATTTGAACTGGCCTTGTTGTTAATACAATGTTAAAAGCCCCCTTAAAAGTGTGATTGAACCCTAGGATAAAACACTGTTAAATGAAGTAAAGTCCAAGTAAACACTCACTCATGACACTGAATGAATCTTTGAATCTCAGCCATCCATCCAAGTCAGTTGCAACTTGAAGCACCTCCAGCATATCTCCATGTGCCCATTCCCCTCTGACCTTGCTGCAGGCAGAAACCTATATTTTGTTTTTGGCTAATTTGAACCAGATAGATATTACAAAATCTGAGCTGCAAAAGAGGTGAAAACCTAGAACTTGGATTCTTGCCACATTTAAGGTGTTTTAAAAAATGTGATTGTAATCAGATTTCTACATGTGTCTCATCCTACATGCTGTGAATGATAAAATTAGATTTCACTGCTTTTGCGTCACTATCATTGTGTCACAAAGCACGGCATGAAATCCAGAATGAAGAAAGTGCATCAGAGCAGCTGAGCAACACGGGCAATGATCAGTGGGAAAGTGTGAAGGGTGTTTCTTGTGCCTCTACAATTGAAAGCCAGACCTCCATTTTAGTGGTTAACAAAGCCCTGAAATTACAGCAGACATGTGTTGAAGATCCAGTTTTTTAACAAACCTGATTTGCATGAATTCTGAGCAAATTTAGGTTAGTTGTCTCCAATCACAACAAGCCTTTAGGGTACTGTCTCAGTGCCACAAAAACCTTATCTGGGTTATACAGCTGAAAAGTCCAGTTCTTAGCTTTTCTGGTAGTAAATCATCTCACTTTGTCAAAAATACAGGCCCGCCACCCTGCAGAAAAAAATCACTTTTGTCAGTTTTTCTGACACAAAAAATACTCACCTAAGTGAAGGCTTTATTTTCATCTTGCTATATGTATTCACCGTGAACTACCTGTCCTAATGAAGGACAGCATCAAATAATTTGTAATGCGTTAAAAATCTAACTCTCCTCTAGCTGCCCGTTCTAATCTCCTTCTCTAATGCTCAGACTCCTTCTCTCCATTCTACAGGAGTCTTTCTTCCACTGGGCTTTTGGAGTAACTGAGGCTGACTGCTATGGAGCCATTGATGTGGATTCAGGGAAATCCATCCTTTTTGTTCCCAAACTGCCTGAGAGCTATGCTACTTGGATGGGAGAGTGAGTCACACTAATCTTCAAAGAGCGCAGTACATGGCCAACAATCAGAACCAGCTGGTCCATAGCTGCAGGCTGCAACCTGAAGAAAGAGTCGACAAAGTCACACACAGTTACATCTTTTATTCAAAGCAGAAAACATGTTTTTCCACCAGTGTTTGTAGTCACTTTATGTATTGACAAAGTCATGAAGAACCTTTCACACAGTATTTTTGTCTCCCTATGTTATTGCATACATATTTACTATTCTAATACCAAACACTGCTGCAGAACTTCAGATCTTAAGTGCACTGTACACAAGGTTAAAAAGAGTTAATAAGTCAGATAACATTAATCATAATTATTATTATAATTATTATTATTATTTTCATTTTACTGCTCGTTTAGGAAATTATGATGCCTTTTGCAAATGGCTGTAAATTCAGCTTTTGCAATGTAATTGTAAAATAACCTAAACTTGCAGGTAAACAAGTCCTGGGTTAATTTTTGCTGCTTTATTTAAAAACCTGAATACAATATTGAAATAATTTTATGTGAACTTCAGTGGATTAAAGACGTAGTACATGCAGTTAGACTCTTGATTGCATGCAAGCTATTCAGTGAAACCACTCCACACGATGATCAGTAAATAACCTGCTGACTCTTGATGGTGTCACGTGTGCTCTTCCCCTCATCTATAAACCACAGAACAACTTTTTAACTCATGTGACACATATAAAATAATAACACAAGTTACTCAATCAGCATTTGTGTTTGGTAACTTAAATTCAGCAGGTATCTTCAGACAGGATATAACAAAGTGTAGATAGCCTCTTGGTTTTAAAACTGAAGCTCTGTGGTGACAACATTCTTCTTAACGGCTAGCCTGGTACGACTCTTGAAAACAGATTATATTGAAACAGATGTAAAAAAAGCTTTACTTTTCAATAGATTTATTATCTCAGGAACATTTTTCTAAAAAGTTCATGATCCCAGCTGCGAGTTTAAGTCTTCTTGAATTCAACATGGGTTTTATTTTGTGACTAATGGTCTGGTGTAAATTTATATGCTTAGTAAAGTATGGTTTGCGCAAAAGCATGGATTGTGAGATTGAAGATTCACAAAAATGGCATTATGTCAACCAGGATGGAGGCGTACAAATATGTATTCATCCAAATATTGTTATTGAAGGTTCCAAGGTAAAATCATGGCCGATAGTAAGAGAGCCAAATTCAAGGCAACAGACCAGGCTCCCAAAGCATTGGTTCACATTTTCCATGTCTTGATTGTCTCTCAGGTCTTTACCCTGCCTGTTTTGATTCCTAAAATGCTCAGTGTGTGTATGTGTAAGACTCCTTCCTTGGTGCCTGCTATTTTCTTCACTAGTTCCTTTTTACATGTGTTCACAGGATCTATTCCAAAGAGCACTTCAAGACAAAGTACGCTGTGGATGAGGTGCAATACGCCTGTGATGTAAGTCTGTCTCTGTAAGTGTTGGTCTTCACAGCCTCTGTGCGTGTGACCTTTTTCTGTGCAGCAAGTGAACCTTAATGTTAAGTTACTGAACTATGAAGTTACAGCAGAGGACACCACTACCTCCACAGATTGTTTTTAAAGGTGAGCGCCATCATTCTTTTATTGGACTCCTGGAAAAGCTACTTCTCAATTTGTACAGGGACCTTTCAGATTGAAGGTGTCACTTCAGTTTTCAGTTCAGATCAGGCACTGTACCACTGTTAATGCTGATATTTCCAAGACAAGAGCTCCATCTGAATGATCAGCAGCCGTTGTGTGTGTTTACTCAGCACATCATTGTTTCAGATGGAAGAATGATTTCTCATGTACAGTAGTTCTTCTCTGTTTGATGTACAGTAACGAGTATTCACTTTAAAAGTTTCTGTTTAATTTTAATGGCAGTAGTGAATTTGAAATATTACTTGATACGCTTAGTTACTACAATTAGTAGAGGAGTTACAGTAATTTGTTACTTAATGATGGGCACACGTCCAGCTGAGATCAAAGACCCAAACATTTCTTGGGATGTATTTTATTGTACTTTTACTATATCTGTTATAGTGTCTTGTAGTTCCTTTTTCTTATTTTACCAACCTTGTCTCAAAAAAACGCTTCAAATTGAGGCGGTCTGTGATTGGCTGTTAGAGCCTGGGGAAACATATAGAAATATATGTTTATATATATATATATATATATATATATATATATATATATATATATATATATATATATATATATATATATATATATATATATACTCAGTGATTCCCAGGGGATGTATCCTGGAGGTTTGACAGCTCTGTAGCTATTTTGGAGGTGTGCCCGTCAAATCAAAATAGTATCATTTGACTAAAATAAAAAGCTCTATCTATCCAGAAATAAATGTGCAACTGCGTATGATCATTTCAAATATTAACTTTACTGCGCAAGTTTGTGTTGAAATGATCACAGCTCTATATTTATTTCTCTATTAACACTGTGACCTCCTGATGACTCATCCCGCTGATGTTATTTCGGGATTTTGACATCTCCACACCTGCTTGAGGTGTTAGATTTCCCTAATTAGTCACAGGTTGAGATTCAAATTTTCACTTCTGTCAACAGCCAGTTCTTCAATGAGGTATCACAGCTCTGCACTGCAATGTATTATAAGAAAACATTAATCCTGTAATAACTGCCTCTGTATTTGTTTAACTCATACTGTTATAAGACAAAGAAATCAGTTTCTGGTGTTCAGCATTCAGCTGGCAACGCTGCCTGCAGAAGGATCTGAAAGAGAACAATATTTCATTTTAAATCCAAACTAGGTCATGAATATTTGAGCAGTTTCTTATATTCTAAACACACTCATGATAAGTATTGCTGCACACAGTGTTTCCTGTTGCTAAACTGGCAAGTGGGCAGATATTTTTATTTTATATTTTTGGATCCGTGATGATATTAAAAAAATAAAAAAAGTAAATGCATGAGTCACATCTCCACTTTCCAAACTTTAGTTGTTATTCTGCAAGTGAGCAGCTTACTTTAGAATACACAGGAGTGCCCACATAGGGTTTTATTAACATTGAGTTCCCATATTTTTATGTGCTTCAGAAAAATTCAATTTCTTTCAGCAATCTCTAGAGTTGTTTTATCTGCTTTTTCTGGCTTTACTTGACTGACAGGTGTGTTTTACTCCAGTGATTTACATCTGCTGCACACACAAAAAAAATCTCATTCATGCTTAAAATAAATTCAAATCTCAGAAGTCTTCTATCAGATACTTTTTGACATACATTGAAAAACATGAACTGTTAAGGCAGTCTCTTTTACAGACTGAAGTTATTGCTATCTGTTCATTTACTCGTGTGATCTCTTTTAAAAACCAATATAGTCCCAACAATACTTAGCATTAAAACAGTATATTCCTTGTCTCCTAATTAAGATTTTAGGTGTTAGGGAAGCTTTTTTCAGAAGTGCGATAAGAGTTTGATGTCGATGTTATTATTAATAAAAACAAAGATTAAATATCACCAGTCTGTGAACACTGAGGATCTGCTATTTCAGAGACTTGCTATCTGACATTTAGTCTGTTGGCGGAGGAGTAATAAAGTCGCTCGAGGTTTGTCATTTGGTGTGCCGCAGAGCAGCAGACAGGCTGCGTCGCCTCAACAGCGTCTGCCAGAGTGACCTTTATTCTGCAGGAGAAGAAAACCTGTGCTTGTTGTCGTCTAATTACTCCCTGTCTGCTCCCCTCAGATTGCTGATGTTCTGTCCAACATGAGACCTTCAGTTCTCCTCACACTGGTACGCTATTTACCTCCACACAATTAAGCCACTATTACCCTCATCCATCACCAAGGTTTTTCTGAAAACAGCAAATGAAAATAATTTTTATTTTAAACAAGTTGTAATCATCTGTAGCCAGACTTGCAAGTCTTTTCATGTCGTATTTGTAAATAAAGTTTGAGCCAGGGTGTAAACCATTTTAATGAATCGCTCTGACATTTTAAAGCACTTGGCCGTGATGTCATTGTACTTGTATTGTGTTTGTTTTTCTTTTTCCATGCAGCGAGGACTGAATACAGATAGTGGGAGCATCTGCCGTGAAGCCTCCTTTGAAGGAATTAGCCGGTACGTTTAATTGGCATCACTTTGCATGAACATAATTATTCCTTTGTTTGTTTGTTTTGGAGGCTATCGTTTTTTTATCTTTCTTTTTAACCAAGGATACAACAGTCTCTCATGCATAATGATTGGTGCCCATTAACCTGATTCTGAAAATAATTGAATTAAGCAAACAATTCTGCTTTTGCTTGTTAGATATCAATTACTGGAAATGTTTCTGTTGTCCTTAGCGCTGGTCTTTGTTCTTATCTTTACTGCATACATTACAACATTCAAGCTTTTCCTCTCTCTGACTGAAGAAGATCTATAGACTAATTTCAAATCCATGCGTTAATAAATTTTACTCAATTAAGGAGAGTTAAATACTGGAAGTGTACTTAAAAAATATCTTAGGTTAAGGTCAGTTTGTTTTGTTGTTAAGACTTCATCAGTGTGAAGCATCTTAATTAAGCTGAGACACTGATAAAGACATATAACAGGTGAAGATCCCCACAGAGTCTGGTTGCAGGTGGTTCATGGAAACTTTCAGTCAGGTCTCTGTGGAAATCGTGAAGGTCAGGCTGGTGGTGGAGAGGAGGCGGGTTGTGTAAAAATAGTTCTGAAAGACAGAAGAGTGATATTTAAAGATCAACAGGCAGGGGCTGATTGGAGAAATGCAGGTAGAGAGACTGTTGGGAAAGTTTGGTGACATTCAAACAGTGAAAGCAGTTAGAGGAAAATAAGAATAAAGGAGGAAATAGAACAGAGGAATTGTATCTCTTTTTTTTCTTTTCTTCTCATTAACCATTCTCCAATCCACCTGAACTAAATAGCAGGAAAGCTTTAAAGAAGCACCTCACAACTCATCTGTACAGACAGGCCTCTATCTAACTTGCAGTTCTGGTTGTTTGTTTTTATTTCTGTCTTTTTTATTTCTGACTAATTAACACATTTTAGTTTGATTTTTTTAATTTGTGTTTTCTTCTCATCTCTGTGCTCCCAAATAAATGTGAGTGCAAGTGTTTTAAAAATGCTGGATAAAAAAGATTTTACTTGCTAATTCACAAAAGTAGTGACTACTCCCGAGGTCCCTGGATGTTCACATGATGTTTAAATGTACAGCAATTTTGATATAAAAAATGCAAGGCAACAGGGAACTGTCATATAACAATGTTAGGGACATCAAACAAAAAACAATAGCTATATACAAAAAGCAAAAGGTCCATCGAATCAATGATTGTGCCACCAAAATCAAGCAGTTCTATGATTATAGCAGGACAAAAACAGGAAAATCACAATAAGGTGAGCACAAAAAGGTTCTTCATCAAAATCAAATTGGCACATTACATGTAGAAAACTTTTGTGTCTCATAACTCTTTAAATTCTGTTAAAAAACGCTTTTACTTGTAAAATGTGTAATGTGTGACAGCACATCTACATTGATATATATCTTTTCAACCTCATATATCAGCTTATGTTACCTTGTATTTGTTTTTTAGTCAGAAAGTTAAAAAAAACTTTCATCAAAGCATCTTTGATACTGATTTTGTTGTTAATGTTTCTTTGTTGTTCTTTATTTCAGCTTCACAGTGAACAACACTCTTCTGCATCCAGTCATTGTTGAATGGTAGGTAATTTAAATGTGTTTAATATTTAAATCAGTCATCAGACTCAGGATGTGAATAAAGACATTACTCAGGATCTCTCTCATAATAACCTTTGAGTTTTCTGCTTCATTTTTAACTCTCAAACCACAACAATCACATCTACCTGTCAGGTAATTGTGAGTGTGCAATCAAAAACAGCAGCTTCTCTCTGGCGTGTTTTTTCTTCCCTCTCAGAATCGGGAACCAGGCCGCACAGATGTAATGGACTCCGTGCTCGCCTGGTCGTCCTTGGCATTAGAGTTTGCACCCTCCAGATGAATTGACATTTTCTCAAATAAGGAGGAATGCTTTTCAGGCACACCTCCTGGGGAGCAAGACTTGATTGAACCCGTCTGCCCCCCCATCCCTGAACAGCTCACACAGCTCTCCTTTAATGGGCTGTCATTCCTGTTACTATTGGTTACCACCTCTTGGGATATTTTTCTACTTCTGTTGTTGTGGTGATCATTAATACTCTCCTATATCTATCAATGTAAGGTGAGGAATTAGAAATGGGATGATTAGCAGGCACTTTTTTTGTCCCAGCTTAAATCAAAAATTATATTTCATTTTAATGTGGTTTGAAACATTTGTAGCTGCTCTGAAGCAGAAAGCTGTGAGGGTTTTAGGTGGAGTAACAAACACGACAGGTTTAATTTATCTACAGGTTGACCGCGTGACTGCTGTTTGTTCTCCACATAATTTACTGTCATATTGATTTTATTAGAAAGAGGAGTTCAGCACTGTCTCAGTATCAGCTATCAAAATACAGGCCGAAAGTATGACATATTTGAATTCCTCAAACTGTTGAACTTTGCATTCATCAAGCTTTGCATTAATAATCTGTAAGTTTTAGAAGCACAGTGACACATGGCCTCTCTCTCCTTATTTTGTTCTCTGTCTGCAGCCGTCTGGTTAAGACCGACATGGAGCTGGAGGTCTTGCGCTACACCAACAGGATCTCCAGTGAGGCCCATAAAATGGTAAGATCCATCAGGGTCTGCAGTGGTTTGTTTTGAAATTTCAACAATAAAATAAAGGAATAAAAAGAGAAGGTCAGAGCATGGGACGAAACAGCCAAAGTATCAAGCAGCTTATTGAGTTTAAAACTGTCCCAAAGGATTCAAGATGTCAGGCTCCTCTAAGGCTATAAACTGTTTAAGCGCTATCGATTTAAACTTCATCCAGCTGCTCGGAGGCTGGCCGTTAACAGAGATAGCCTTTGACCAATAAGCTGTAACATTAAAGCAATATTTTACTTCTGCACAGGATTTCACTTTATCACCATGAATAACGTCTTCGGGGGTTGAGGAGCAGTTAACCTCTCACATTTATCTTTCCTCTGAAATCCCTGACCATGAACGGTCAATACAGTTTCCTTTACAAGTGTCATTAAAAGACTTTTCAGAGTTATGTTATTACCCATGTGTCCTCAAAGTAAGGTCCATTGTTCTGTTAATGTGTAGTAAAAGCAGAAAATGCTCTTTCAAATCAGCAGGGGCCGGAGGGCAGTCTGACTGGGCCTCCGTCACAAACATCCTCTCAAGATTTTTCTTAAATGTGTTCTTAAAAAAATTCAATGAGTAGTCTGAGGCAGAATTCATGAAGCTTTTCTTAAATTGATGAATACCATGTCCTTGTAAACTTGAAGCTTGTGCTTGATGTACCCTATTAGGATGGGTAAACTGGCCAATGACCATATGAGGGCGTGAGACTGCAGTGTCATGTGCACACACAAATATGACAGGATTAAAAAGAGAAGTGGAGAAATGTTAGAAATGCACAAATTAAATCATAAATTGATGGATCACAAAAAAGTTGAAGCATTTGAGACAGCATTAAGAACCCAAAGAAAATGTTTATTAGCAGGGATCGAAACACAATTCTATGAAGTACCAGGTTCTGCATTTTAGATGGAGCTTATCAATTCTGCTGTTGGGTCACATGCGTCCTATGACGAACACTCAAGTCGAGTCACATCACTGAAACCTAATCACTGGTGCACAAGCACACATGGATTGCATAGTAAGTAATATTGAAGTTTTGAATAAAGCTGAATTGCAGGCCACATAAAGCTGAATTGCAGGCCACAAGGTCTTTAAGAAGAAGTCTGAGGATCAGTTGTGAGGTTTTCTAAATGTGCTAAAAGCTCTGCAGTCTGGTTACATTTTACCAAAGCAAAGGATGAGGAGGAAGTGCTGTGCTTCTCATTGGAAGATGTGTAATCTTAATATCTTCAAAATTGCCACGTCAGAAAAAAAATTCACCCCCTTTATGATCTGTAAAGATCGGCTTTGAATTGGTGTGTATGTGGTTTCCGGTACTTCCGGAGCCAGCCTCAAGTGGATCCTCGATGAACTGCAGTTTTTAGCACTTCCGCATTGGACTCATATTTTTAGACTGGAGTTTGCTGCTTGGTTCAAAGCCAAGTCAATACAATGACTATTTTGGTGAAAGTAAATATAATGAATCTCTTAAAGCAACACCGGTTCTGTTGTCCTCTCATTTTAACACCAAGTATCAATCGTGGAAAAGATTAAGACTTTAATTGTTGAGGAGGCTCAGTAATGGTGCCAATGTTGATAAACTTGAACAGTTTTCCTCACTGGTGATGGGGCCTCAGTTTGCTAATTGCATATGATCCCTCTTCTTCCTCTGTAGATCATGAAGAATGTCAGACCTGGACAGAAAGAATATGAGATGGAGAGGTAAGCAGTGTGTTTTTCCCATGAATCCTCATTTTCTCCCTATAAGAAATTGTAATGACCATGTCTCTGGACATTCTGCTGACACATCTTCTGTAGCACACAACCACCTTTCAATGTTAACTTTTATTCACTTTGACAGTGACATTACATCAGTTAAAGAGGAAAACAGAAATCAACACAAAGGGAGAATAACTGTTGAAAAGAAATACTCCTGAAGCCAAATTCAGGGGGAGTAAATTAGATGGATGGATGATTCTGGAGATTAATTAGATAGTTTAAATGTAAAATTAAAGATTGAGACCAGATCTCTGAAATGTCAGGTCAGGTGTGAGTGGCTTTGTTTTCACTGCATGTATGGGTTTGTGTACTTGAATTTCTCTTTGAATTACCATGCTGATAGTAACCTGAGCCGGGCTGTAATTAAACTCAGTTTTCCTTGTTTGAAACATTGATTTTAATAATCTTATGTCAGAGCAGCTGTCACTCATGCTGATTAGCCTTTCGTTTCATGGAAGATCCAGGAAGCGTGACCTTGTCATCTTTCACAGTGTTTGATGTGTTTGACTGGGTGATGATTAAAGAATCGCTGAATGAATTCTTAAAAAGGCAGAGAGTCAGAAAGAGGGCAAGGAAAGTATTTCAGTTAATTAGTGCCTTCTGTGATCTCTATGCTGAAAATGTTCAGTATGTTTTTCTTACTGTTTTGTTTTTTTTCTCAGCCTCTTCCAGCACTACTGCTACAACAAAGGAGGAATGCGCCACACCTCGTACACCTGTATCTGTGGAACGTAAGACAAATGTTTAACTTTTCATTTCTTTTTTTTTTTTTTAGCATTTTATTTTTCATATGAAATCATAAAGCACATTACAAAAAAGAACACAGACAAAAAGAGAAAAAAAACTAAATTGGGAGATATTGAAATATTACATGATTAATTTAAGTGTAGAAAAGAAAAAAAAAAGAAAATATTCTCAGTCTATTCCAATGCAGATAATTGATAACCACTTGTTGCCAAGATACACACTGAGGGGGGACCACTTTGTTTCATTTCTGACTGATGCTTCTCTAGAAGATGACAACATGTGAAATAGGATAGAAATATTTGCAGAGGAACTGAAGCCCAAAGCTCCAAAATATCAAACGTGTGTTTTGCCGACCTGCGCTTTAGCAAAGCTGATTGGTTGATTGTTGTGGGGCAAATTTAAATACAAGGGAAAAGTTTTTTAAAAAACATCAATATTAAAATATGGGGAAAAAACAACATGCAACCCAGGGGTGCACAATCAATCGCTATTTCAAGGTTGACACAACATTAACATTCACAAAAAAACACATCACAAAAGTTTCAATTTATCACAGTGGATAAAAAAGTTAGTATTTTAGTCAACAAGCAATGCTTTCTCACTCAGCAAGTTAACTTTTTATCATCTCGGTGGAGTTCTAGTTTTGCAGTAGTAGCCATACTTTGACAGCATTTCGATGCAGTCAGACAAAAGATAAAGCTAGCCATTAGCAACCCTCAGATTACAATCGGTATGATGAATTCAGGGATGGAAAAGTTTTGTTTTAATTTTTTTGGATTCAGGAGAGACATGTCACATCACAAAAAACCTGAAGAACAGCTGATAGACATAGAAACCATGAATTAGACCTAATATTAATCTTGCAGTATTTGTTTATTTATTGCACCATATGTTTTGGCAGTACTGAACATATCATATTTTCAGTACTGCCATATGTTCAGCATATTTTTCTCATACCATGCATGCCCATTACAAACATGCATAGTTAAGTGACACCTGTGCATGTTTGTCTTCACTGCCTCTGAAGAAGTACAATAACTGCTTTACTCAGTCACCAAAAATCAAAACATCTTATATAATCTACCAGCTATACGCCTGCTATATTATCTTATAATAAGGATAATGTATGTAGGAGCCTAAATGCAATTCATATTGTTTATAATAATTTAAATTCATGTGTGAAATAATAATTTAAATAGTTCATTCATTTTACAAGGATTCAGAGAAATATTTACAGATGGTAAAAGTCAAAGTTTACAATTCTATATGCAAAGTGATTTATAACATTTGAGATGTATGTGTGTTTGTTATAGAATGTCGCTGTTGGATGGGTGCCCTAACAGTTGCATTCAGTAACCCCGCCCCCTTGTTAAGGTGCTTTAATCTCCGGAGAGAAGTTGTTTTTGAATTAATGAGGATGCAGTTAGGCAAGCAGAAAGTAGAGCCACACAGTTTTTTGTCTCTCTTTGAAGATCTGGATGATTTGGATGTAAACTTAGATAATGAACACCTTTCTGTACCTGTTCTATTTTTGTTGAAGTATATGCTTTTATCGAGGGGTCCTGTGGCGTTTTTGAGGTGAAGTACAAGAGATGAGGATGAGGAGATTTGTCAAACTAGTGTGTCAAACTAAGGCTTCGTTACTGGAATCCACATTTTCATTCATGGTAAAAAGAAGATTATAGGTTAAAAATTGATTCTTCAGACCAAAACCCATCTAATTCTATCTGCATATCAAAGAAGATAATTAATAAAATACAAAAGATGTAGAAACACTTTATAATATATATGATGGAGCAGCCTTTTTAGCCTCTGGACTGCAATCAAAGACAGAAACAGACTATAGGATACACATTAATTAACCCTGCAGTATCCTAAGTTCTTATTGTCTGTACCAAACCATGCTGCTGAAAAAATACATCTAATTCCTCTTTGTTGCCAGGCTACTGTTGGGTGGTAGTCTAATTTTCTATGAGGAATTTTGAGACATTATTATAATCATGTTTTGGCCTTTTGTATTAAAGGCCATGTGTAATGAGTGCCTCATGAGGATTGGTGGCCAGTGGATACAAGTTATCTTCCCAGTTAAATTAAGAGCTTGAAAAATAACGACCTGATCTTCCGAGTGGTTCATCAAAGGTGTGCTGTATGTCTTTAATAGTTACACGGTAAAAGAAACTGATCAAATATCAGAAGACTGGAGTAGTAGTTACTCTGTGTTATAGATTCATACATATTATTTTTTGCCAACAGGGGGAACAACTCCTCCATCCTCCACTATGGCCATGCTGGAGCTCCCAACGACAAGACGATTGCAGATGGAGACATGTGGTTAGTGTTCTTCAGTAGATTTTAGCTAAAGGCTAGGAAACACTTCAAACACAAACCCAGTTCTGTTTTTGACTAAATGTGACTGAATGGTGATTTTTTTCCCCCCTGCAGTCTGTTTGACATGGGTGGAGAGTACTACTGTTACTCTTCTGACATCACCTGCTCCTTCCCAGCCAACGGCAAGTTCACAGCAGACCAGAGGGCCATCTACGAGGCCGTCCTCAAGTCCTCCAGAGCTGTCATGGCCGCCATTAAACCAGGTCATTATCATAATGATTATTCATTACACATAGGAATAAAAGTTAGTAATTAGCCTTACACGACACAGTAAGCCCCTGTGGATGAAAATATGGGGTGTAAATGTACCTGTTAGTCCTGCAGCTCCTCTCCTAAATCTTTGAGAACATCCAAGATTTTCTTTGTACTTTTAAATGAAAACACAAAATCTGTTTGGCTCTTTATGTTTTATTTCATTCTCAATTTGACCCTGTTATCTCTTGGCTCTTTTAGTTTTAATTTCATTTATCAAAGCTCCAAATAGGCAAGTAAGCTAACTGAGCTAAAACTTAACATTTTTTGCTGTATTTATTAGTCATCTTTATCCTCTAGTTACCACACAGATTTTTTTCAAACCTAAAAACATCCTTGAATCATTTTCAGTAAGATCTAGGATATCTTTCTGCTTCTAATTGCATGTACTCTGGTTTTGCAAATAACATTTCTTTATAAATGAAACTTGAAAGTAGAATGTTAGCGTGGTCTAGGACTCATACTGACAAAGGAGATCATGCAAAATCAACCCAGGGTCTCTATGAGTGTGTTCACAGAAAAGGGCTGTTCTTTGAAGAGTATGACCAACCACAAACATGAACAAGTCTCAACAGATTATCATATTTTGCAAACTCAAAGCTATCACTATAAAAAATCTGATGAGATCATCTCAAACTGCATAGTAAATTCAACAAAGCTGCAGCTGCAGATGAAGGAGGAGATGGCAGAAAAAGAAGACTCATCGTGTGTGAATGTGCAAATTAAGGTCATTAATAGTGCAGGATAGAGCTGACTGTTTTAACACCTGTTTATTCAATTATATTCATTCATCACACAGATGTATGCTAGTGACATATGTGATGATTTTAGACATCCTGTTTCAGCTGCAGTCCTGACGTGATCAAATGGAGAGGTATTTAGATAATGAAAACATGCTTCAAAGCAATAAGCAGAATTTTACATCTTATTGATACAACTAGAAGTATCCAGTGCTTTTTTGAGTTTCTGTCATAGGATGGTATTGGTGCAGTACAACTTAAAGTTTGAAGTAAACAAAGAGTCCTGCTCCACCTTCAAGAAAATTGATTGGTCAGTAAGTAATGTTTTTCAGAGGGTGATATGGTAAGGTGTTCTTATTTGTTTATTTAAAGGGACATTGCATAGTAATGAACATTTCAGCATAGCATCCATGTAAATATTCATAACAAATGCTAAAGATGAATAACAGATTGAAACAATACATCATAAACCTGTTCCCTGTACCCTGGGAAGAACTGACCCACCTTCATAGAACCCTGCAAATTTAACTGCAAATCTTGCTTTGTGGTACAGGCCCCAGCTCTTCATTAACAACAATGTCATATGTTTGTGTCCAAGGTGTAAAGTGGACTGACATGCACCGCCTGGCTGACCGGGTTCACCTTGAGGAGCTGGTGAAGATTGGCATCCTGACCGGCAGTGTGGAAGACATGTTCAGGGTCCACCTGGGCTCCGTCTTTATGCCCCACGGCCTGGGACACCTGCTGGGCATCGATGTGCACGATGTTGGGGGATACCCTGAGGTAAAAACAGGACACTTTTGCTTCCAAGGTTGGCCACATCACAAGCAACTAGCAGTTAGTGGTGTAACAGTCAAAGTCTCCAGACTGCAGAAGAAGAAAAACTTACTCCTGTTCCTCCAGTGTTGATGTGTCATCAATAATACAGAGCCTGTGTGTAGCAGTGAGAACAGAAACAAAAAAGGCCAAGCTGCAGGAACAAGTTCAGGCTGAGGTCAGGAGAGAGAGGAAGGTGACATGTTGACTTGAACTTTTAACACTGACAGTTTCAGGTTGTGGTTGGGGATGTTTGCAGTCAGCTACATACGGTCAACATTTAATCCACTGAAGCTTCAGAGGAACTGCTGACTGTCAACCAGTAGATCATGTTAGTGGGAAGCATGTTATGAAATTGGAATACAGAGCTGGTTAGTTTCAGTTTGACAGGCAGGAGACGTGCAGGGAGGTCTGAGCCTGAATCTTTTTTCATCTTTCCTTGGTAGAAATGTTTTTAGCACTGGACATTAAAGAAAGTTAGAGGCATTATTCTACTTTTTGATTTAACACCTGAAAAAATGTATAAAGTCCAACTTTATTGTGGATTCCTGTAGTTATGTTTGTCCTGAAACAGTGACCTTGTTCAGTCTGGTTGCAGAGACCATTCAGTTCATTATGTCTGATTTAAAAATGAGTACTTTCAGGGCACCGCTTTGGCCTGGTGGTTAAGTCCCATGGACAGAGGCTATAGTCCTCATGTGGGCAGCCCGGGTTTGATTCCCACCTGCGGCCCGTTGCCCTATGGACTCCCTATTCTCTCTCCTTGTTGTCTGTTCTATCTACTGTCCTGTGCTCTCATTAAAAGCCTTAGAGCCCTGCAAACACAACTTAAAAACATAAACTAATACGAAATAAGTTGCTAAATGCTGATATCTGAAGTATTACTACAGTGAAGTATTGTAGTTTGAATAAAATGTGCTGTTGTCTAGGGAGTGGAGCGTATAATTGAACCTGGGCTGAAGAGTCTTCGGATGGGCCGCCTGGTGCAGGAGAGGATGGTCCTCACGGTGGAGCCTGGCATTTACTTCATCAACCACCTGCTGGACGAGGCTCTGGCAAACCCTGCACAGAGCTGCTTCATCAACAACCAAGTGTTGGCTCGCTTCCGGGGCTTTGGAGGGGTGAGTCTGCCTGCACAGTTTTATTTGTTATGCTTTTTACACTTTGTTAAACAACAGACAAATGGAATTGATCAAGTTGAGGAGAGGATTAGTCGTTCGTTCCCCACTGATGCTGAAGTTCACTGGACATAAAGTGGCAGCTGAGAGCTTGCTTCATACCTGGTCCATAGAATGTTAAATAGATTTTCTTTTCTGTTTTACAGCATGCTGTGTCTAAATGTTACACAACTTATGCTTAAAGTTATTAAGAAATACAAAACATTGTCACTTTACAACATATTACTAAATGAAACTGAGGCCTCAACATGAGAAAATTTGATAATATCAAGATGTTGTCCTGCTGTGGCTTTTTTCATTTATACATGAAGTTTTTGTGACCTGAAAGTCATCAATTGAATTTGCGTCAGAGCCATGAGGATGATGATGCTTTAATAGGGACAGCATTTTAGCACCATTTTTTTGTCATAAATTTAAAGCAAACTTTTCACTTCAAAAAATGGTATCAGGAAGTAAAAAGGACAAACAAAAGGATTGATCTCAAAGCTGTGTAATGTTATAGCCACATATGTGTCCTGCATAGCCGCTGCAGCAACTTTAGCAGCCAGCACAACACACATTTCCTCCTGCATTCTCTAAAGGTTTTTCTGTGGTTTCTTTGACACTTACTTTTTATGACTGAACATTTTCACATTCCTCTTAACTTGTTCCCTGTTTGACTGACTGAGTGGTGTCTGTCCCATGTGTAGGTCCGTATTGAAGATGACATCGCGGTGACACATGATGGTGTTGAGCTGTTGACCTGCGTCCCTCGCACTGTGGAGGAGATCGAGGCTTTCATGGCTGAAGCTGCCAAACCTTTCAGCCCCCTCTGAGTGACATCTACAAGTAAATGTGTACGCTTTGGTATCATTAATACTGTAATATAGAACAAAGATAATTCTTCTGTACAACACAAGTTATTAATTACTCACTTAGTCGTACAGAAAATCAACATTTTTATGAAGCTGTAGAATCAAAACAACAGCGAACAAAAAACGCAACTTAAAAAGCATCTTTTCAAAGCTTTCATTATGCTTTAAAAAATAATGTAGCTCTCACTTAAAGGGAAAAACTTTACTTGCATACAAGAACAGTATTAATTTCTGTGCCTCTTGAAAATAAAGCCTTTTTTAATCTTTTAAAAAAAATGTATTCTTCTATGTTCCTCTTTGTATACATTGGTTCACCAAATGCTGTGAAATTCAATTAAAGGCTTAAATTTTGATCTTGTTATGCAGTTTTTTTTAATGTTTCAGTTATTTTCATGATTTTTCTCTTTGTTTTAGGGTTAGCTTAGGTTGTACTATTTTTCACTCTTTATTTTTTTGTGAGAAAACAATGGTCAGGCTATTTTGTGGTCGGATTCAACATAGTTATAACCCTCATACAATGTTTCCTGACTAGCTCATGTGAACTTAAAGATTTATACAATCAGTACACAGCAGTCACAGATCAGAAGTATGTTTATTGTTCTTGGAGGGGACTAGTAACTTTCCTGATGTATAACATGGAAGCTGGCTGTGAGTCTGAGACCTGTTTAATAGTGCATCACATTCCCATTTTATACCCTTCATGACAAAGTGAAACTTGGCATGATGAACGACATACCTTTTTAAGTAGACAGTCTCTTGGGAAATTTTATCTGGATGTAAAATAATGTAGAAACGTGTTTTGTTAAAGTTTACCTTGCAACTTGTAAGTATGCAGTATAGAATAGAATAGAATATATTTTATTGTCAGTGTCACAAATACAACAAAACTAAGTGCAATCTTATTGTTTGAAGTGTATCAGTAAAATACTGAATACAAGCATGAAGTTAAGGGTTAGGGAGGGCTACCAACTTTGGTTTGAATGGGACTGGATCATTTTCTAATTAAATACAAGTTAATCATTTTAAAGGTATGATCATGTTTATGGAAGCTAAACTCAAAATGTATGTATTAAGTTTGACCTATATTACAGCTGCACTACCAGCATCTAAGGTTGGCTTTGTGCTAAGTCCAACGGCTGTATGTGATCAGTAATAGTTGTGAAAAATAAGTCATCAGAAAAACATTTTTGAGGTGGGGCAGATGGTCTGAATGAAAAACAAATCAAAAGAATTAGCCACTAGAGGGCACTGTAACTCTAAAAAAAGAAAAAGCATTACCTCGTATGATTACAGAAACAGTTTTCTCTTTGATCATCAGTTTCCATGCTGTTCAAGCACGCCCCAAGAGCTGCATGAGAGCAATGTTGAATCTGAATACACAGCAAAAAAAAACATGAGTCAACTTTTGGGAAGGGCTGGCAAAGGTTTCCAGATGAAGAAGATGTTGTTTGAAGTGAGGAAAAACAAGTATCATTTATCTGTGGGAATCAGCTCAGCTCAGCATGGAGGACACCCAGAAGACCCAGACTATTAGGATACTAGTCTGAAGGTGTTGGAGGACAGGTGAAAAGGTACTTGGGAGTTACTTAGGATGGGCCCCCTCTTCCTTCAGGGAAAGGTTCAGTTGATCAGCTGTGGGTCATCTGTTGTTTAATGTCAAAGTCTCTCCCACTGAGACCAGAGTGAAGCTTCATGTCCCCATTTAGAACATAGTGTCCAGCAAAATAAATCACAGCCACCTTAAGGAGGGTTCAGGTAACCCCAAAGTGTTAAGTTATAATATAGAAATAAGATATGACAAGGAAAGAACATCTGCTTTCAACAAGATGTATTTCTGAGCACTGTGAACTCCTTTAAAAGGTGCCTCCTAGTTAGCTAAAATTAGCCTCTACTAACTGTGTCATAAGTGTCATTTGGTTTTGGATTGTTCATACCAATACACTAGACCACAAAGTTTCCATGAAACAGATTCATAATAGAGTACACAGAAGAAATCCTGTAGATGAAGCAATGCTCCTTCTGAAAGTCTGATGTTGTAATACTGTGTTTGTCCTCTAGATGGATGACTTAGATCAGAGACATTATGTTTCTGTTCTTAAATGTGATGACAAACTTAATCAGCTCACAAGTTTCACTGAAGTTTGCTATAAAGTGTAGAAATGAGTTACTTCATTTTCAAATAATCTCCAGAAAACTATCAGACAATCAACTTCTGATGACTGAAACAAATGTGGATGATTTCTTGGATGCTTTTCGATTCTTCTCTGTTGTTTTGGGAAACTAAACTATCATGCCATGATGCTGACATAATTCATATCACAGTTAGTTTTCTCTTTACTTAAGAAATGGACTTAAATGCAGACATATGTCGTCCTGAAATCAAACCTTTTTACATACAGTACTTACAAGTCAGAGGTAAGTTTATTGTGCGTGGAGGGAACTGATAACATGTTATACAAAATAATGGAACACTTGAGAGGTACAGTGTGTAGGTTTTGTATAAAAATGAACGATTACATGTTGAAAAAGGCTGCTTCCGATTTACTATAACAAGTCCTTATATAAACCGTACCGGATAAATAATCAACAAATACTGACATGATTTATCTTTACAATATGATATTACCAATATGAATAATTCAATGGTTCATGATTGGTGGTTTATCAGGAGTTGTACAGCTGTGGAATGATCACCTCCCACAGAAAATACTATACATGCAGTTTGTTTCATGTCCCTAAAAATATGTTAGTGTTGTTCACCATCTGCTTCTACCATCCAGTACACTGAGGAATGCCTACAGTCAGTCCAGAGGCTGTGATTGGTGGAGACACAGCGAAGGTTTTATCCCCACAGCCAGACAGACAGGGGCCACCGGTGGCCGATAAACCAGCGTCCTCCCTAGGGAGCCACATAAATAAATAAAGAGGGCTTTTTTTTCTCCTCAGTTACTGGAAGGACTGTCTGAAAACCATCAAGAAAGATATTTGTCATTCACTCGGTCATACATACATACATGCATACATTTTACATGGGCTGCAAATACACCTTGTGGCTGTGCATGATGAAAACCTGTGGTTTGTTTCTGTCATCAGAGAAACATAATCTGTGGCTCTACAAATTGATTTTTTCTTGAGATTCCATGCTGTGTTAAGAATGCACCATCTATGATTTGATGCACAATGTTTGCTCCTTAAATTTTTTGATTTGCCACTGTCCTCAGCTTGTAGGGCTTACATATCTTTGGTCAAAAAAGGATTAGTGGTTGATTATAAGTGAGATATCTTATGAAATATTTCCAAATATCTGAGCATCAGAGTGGAAAGAGCCATGATGGATCATTTGTTTTCTATAGTCCTCCTTAAAAAGTTTTTAGGTGCTCTCCTCTTCATCTTGTGTAATCCACAAGTGCCAAAACTGGCTGTAGACGGCTGCAAACTGCCCTTCATGAAATCAAGATGGATTCTTTATATCAAATGTTGTGATTCAAATCCAGTTTTCTGTAGGTTTGACAGTTTGCTTCTGATATCTCTCACCAAACCAGCACTCTGTTTTATCAAGTGAGAGGATTCCTTGTTCACAAGCTGTCTCCAAAAGAATCAACAGAATTGTCTCTTCTTCATTTTCTGTCCTCAGCAATCACAGCAAGTGTCCGTTAATGCCAAGGTCCTGCTGATCCACACTCCCTGCAGGTCGTGGGAGGAAGACTGCCTGCAGCAGGTATTGAGTCCATCCCAACATGTAGCTTTGGGTGCTAGCTGCGGCCCCGGGTGATGGGCTGTCTGTGGGCCACTCGTGAACATGAGGCACAGCATGTCATCTTGTAGTAATCGTACACACAGAGGCGGGCCTGAACCACTACATTGCAGTTAAAGTATTTGTCTCTGCAGTTCTCATCTGAAAGAAAAAATAGAGTTTGCTCTTATAGTTTTGAGACAACACATATTATACAAAGTCAGAAACATTTATAGCTCCAAAATGCTGCTTGAGCTGCTACTGTTGAATAACGGTAAGAGTTTAACAGCTTGCTCAAGATACAATTTCCAATTCAATCATTCAACGATGGCAAAGAAACCTCTCACTTTACTCCTCATGCAAGGAGCTGCAAAGCTAGTCTTGTGTTCCCAAAGCTGTTAGGAACAGCCCTCTATTAATGTGGACATACTGACAGAGACTCAGTCATCAAATTTTTTAAGAGCTCACGGTGCCCCATTACCAATTTGGAACATTGCAGGCCTGCTTTTAGTGCTTTAAGTTTTTAAAAGTAGTATGCAAAGTTGAGTCTTTAGTTATCAAGCCCCTCTTCTGTGGTAGTATCCTACCAGTTTGGGTCCTGTGGCAGATGGCCACTCTACTTTTTAGGCTGAAAACTTTCCTTTTTTATAGAGCTTATAGTTAGGGCTGCTTGCTTGGACCAGCCCCTGGTAAATGTTGCTCTAGGCTTAAACTCCCAAGAGCCTGGTACACTGAAGTCCTGTCCATCTCTCTCCCTCAGTCTGAATGCATGTGTCCCTCTAACACACGCCACTAAGTTGATACTTTCCCAAGACTTTCTGTGTTCCCTTGTCTCACAGGTTCCTGTTGATTGTTGGACTCCCACTTCTCCAATTGTTATAAGTCATACTTATTATTATCATTTTATATAGTTGTTATAGGCCATGTTTGTAATATTTCTATTCATATTATGTCATTATCAATGGCATTTCTGTTGTTATTTTTTATTATTTTTGTTGTTTCCTTAATGTCTCCCTGTCTGTTCATGTATGTTTCTATCTGTCTGTCCTTCTGTCTGTCCTTTTATCCCCCTCTCTTGACTGGACTAATAAAAGAAAAACTCTGAAATATTCCAGATAGAATGCTGGGAGATGACTGACCTATGCTAGGTATGCAGGGCTCTGGGTTGCAGTCCTCCTTCTCTGCCGGTCTCAGCCTCTCGTCACAGCCCTCAGTGGACAGCATGTCATCAGACAGGCAGCGTACCTCCCGCACACGGAAACCTCTCTCACATGTTTTGGAACACTGGAAGGGCAGGAGTCAGTGACAGCAGTCAGACCAGGTCAATGTAACTTTGGGTGTGGCTTATTTGACAGTTTCTCATGAGGTAGAAGAAGAAGAAAAAAAACTTGAGAGATGTTGTCATTGCAGTTTTGAGGGCCAAACCTCAGTAAGGCTAGTAGGGAGGAAACACCTTGATTAAGGACATCTGAACAGCACAAGAGGAGAAGTTTACAGATTTTACTCACAGCACTCCAGTCAGTGTGATACCACTTTGCCCCACAGGCTTTCAGATTGCAGCTTTGCTGGCTGAGGGGGCGATCCAAAGAGGAGCACTCATATGGTGGCATGATGTTGAATCCTTCATCAGACTTCACCAAGCATACCACCGACCTCTGCTGGCTGCCTGCACCACACTCTGCAGAGCACTGAGTCACAGACAGATATATAACATATGGATTCAATAATACAAAAGCTGAGACAGGTGAAGTGCATGTCACTGTGAAATCAACCTAAACCCCATATAATTATCCACTCTAGACAACCTCCCTATAAGCCCTGCCTGACCTTCTGTCATCCTCATACCTGGCTCCAGGGGCCTGTGAACCACTCAATGCGGTTCTCACAGGGGCCGTTGTTGCAGACCTGAGAGTCGGCGGGACGCTCATTGCCACAACCCTCCAGAGGAAGGCTGCTGATGTGGTTGGTCAGGCAGAGGATTCCCCGGGTCCGTACACCCATCCCACATTCAGCTGAGCACTGTGGAGTAAAGCGATCATATAGAGGCATCAGTATTCATTTCAGTCCAATCCATAACAAAATAAAAACTCCTAAAAGGAGGTTTAACTCACATTTTCCATCATAATCATTTTAAAGTTTGTGAAATTATCCAACACGGCCCTCACTCTAAACACAGGTCAGTTGCAATAAAGACCTAAAGCTTTATCCCTGCTGTAAAAGATCTAAGGATGCATAAAGACAGACCAGACATACAATGAAAAGCACTGTTTGGCAGTCACTATGTCCAGCTTTATCTCTAACACCTACCCTGTTACTCCATTCAGTATGGAACCAGCTTTTGGCACAGGTTCCCATGTCACAGTTCTCTACATCGTGCGGCCGAAGATTCATGTTGCACTCCTCGTCAGGAACAAAGTCGCCCACGTTGCTGACACAGCGAACCTCTCGTGACCTCTGACCCAGCCCACATGGCACAGAGCACTACAGAGACATAGGTCACATGGTTAATACAGTAGAAATAAGCACTTCACGAGAGACTGAATGATTCTTTGTTTTTTTATAAACATGGGCTTTAGCTTTATTGAACAAGTGCACCAATGTATAATGTTAGAAATTAAAATCTTATTTCTGTTTGTGGTTCTTCTTGGTAAGCTGCTTTCTTCTTATGTGCAGTGTTTGTCTGAAATACAATTTTGAATGTGCACATAGTGACTGAGAGCTCACTCACAGCGGTCCAATCGGAGCGGATCTGCCATTCACTGCAGATCTTCAGCTGGCATGTACTGGTGATTTCAGGTCGCTCTAGGTGTCGACAGTGGCTTGTGTGGACGTTGAGGGTGCGGTTGGCATAAATTTGGCGACAGAGGACCTGCCGGTGCTGCATCCCTAGGCCGCAGGTTTTACTGCACTCTGACCACTCTCCAATATCCCAGCTGCTCAGGAGGAAAAATCAAAACAGCTTGGTGTTAGCAAGATAACCCTGGCAGTGTATATCGACAGAACTTTTGTATTGGATTTTATGTAGAGTTTAACTTCAGCTTTAGTTGGAATTTGTTCATGGCTTGAGCATTTTTGAGAATGTTGCTGTTTCCTCTGCACTACATTTTTTGGAAGATCTTTTAGGAATATTAATGGGTTTAGTACATAGACTGTATAAAATATGGACGTAGTATCCGTGACGTCACCCATCTGTTTCTGATGCGCTGTTTTGAGGCCAATTTTCGACGGCAGCCATATTGCAGCTGTCGAGTGATTGTGATGTAACGAGGCGGGCTTTGAGCCTCCTAGCCAACAGCTACAGTGTTCACGCCTGTCAGTCAAGTCAGCTGTGCCTCTCATTGGAAGACTTGTAATCTCAATCTCTTTGAAATTGCAGCGTTAGAAAAAAATTCACCCCCCATACAGTGTGAGCCAATCAAGAAATGAGCTATCCAGACTACACTTGTCTTTTGTACCAGGCTGTAAACATGTTTATTTCTGCTGTTAAGATCGGCTTTTTTTAATTGGTGTGTATGTGGTTTCCGGTACTTCCGGAGCCAGCCTCAAGCGGATCCTCGATGAACTGCAGTTTTTAGCACTTCCGCATTTGACTCATATTTTTAGACCGGAGGTTGCCGCTTGGTTTAGTATGATATAAGTTCAATAAATAAGCCAAATATATCAAATATAACACAAATAAGATTTTGGAATATTTAAAGTGTTTTAATTTGGGTGATTTGGCTTATAGCTAATGAAAATCAGAACACCAGTATCTCAAATTATTCTAACATTCCTAGGATCAATTACAAAAAAGATTTAAACACAGAAATGTCCATCCTCTGAAAAGGCTGCTCATTCACTTGGTTAGGATTCCTTTTACAAACTACTGCATCACTGGGGCGAGGCATCAGCCTGTGGCACTGTAGAATTGTTATTGAAGCCCAGGTTGCTTTGATATTAACCTCCAAATAGTATCTAGCAACTCCCAAGTGAGGAGGACGCTGCACCGTGGCGACTGGCAGCCCAGTTTGTCAGTGTCGTGGGATCTTTGTTGTGTGTCTGATGTGCTTTTAATGTTCGTACCACAAATTGCCTCTTTGAGGAGATTAAAGTTTTCTAAGTCTGAGTCTATGTCCAACTGGTCTGTTTTTGTGGGTCAGGTGTCTCTCATCTTTCTCTTGATTAATATCCCACAGATTCTCTATGGGGTTAGGGTCAGACAAGTTGTCTGGCAATCAAGCACAGTAGTATCATTGTCAGAAAACCACTCAGTAGAAGTTTTGGCGCTGTGGGCAGGTGCTCAGTCATGCTGGAAAAGATAATCAGCAACTCCATAAAGCTTAGCACGAAGAGTTCTAACATCCCTGGGCAGATGACTGCAGTGACTTCGAACTTGATAAAACAGTGTGAACCAACACCAACAGATGGCATAGTACCCCAAATCAATACACATTGTAGAAACTTCCCATTAGACTTCAAACATCCTCGATTCTGTAGCTCTCCACTCTTCAAAATGGTGGCTGTTGATGACACCAACTTTAGTCAAGCTCTTCGAAGTTCTTGAATCGAAAAGTTTGTTTTTTGACAATTCTCTCAAGGTTGCGCTCATCTCTGTTGCTTGTGCACCTTTTATTATCACACTTTTCCTTTACAGAAAACTTTCCACTAATATGCTTTGATACAGCACTCTGTGAACAGACATGTTTTTCAGCAATGACCTTCTGTGGCTTGCCTTCCTTGTGGGGTGTGTCAATGGTCGTCTTCTGGACAACTGTCAAGTTAGCAGTTTTCCCTATAACTGTGGTTGTGTATTAAACTAGACCGAGAGATACATGGAGTTTATTCTGTTTGAATAGTGATTAACTGAAACTTGAAATAAAATATTCTAAAATGTTTTTCTATTGTTTGAGTTGTAGGCCATAATATGTTTTAGTTAACAACTAAATGAGTCCAACAACTTTCTGTCTGGGCTGAAAGTCCTTTAAATGTACTGTAGCAACATTCAGAAGTGTGCGTTTGTGTGAGAACAGAAGAGTGATGTTACTCACAATGCGGGGCAGGGCTGCAGGTTGCAGGCCTCTTCCTGTGGAGTTGGCTTACTGCTGCTGTCACACAGAGCATCTGACACCTGGGCTTGGTTCAGCCGGGACACACAGTGAAAGACGGAGTATCTGAATCCTTAAAAGCACATAAACAGAGCTTTGATTTGATCACTGAATCCCACATCTGAGTGTGTTTTTAAAAAACGTGAGAAGGAACAGAAAGTCGATGCTAATCTCCATGTAAGAACATATTGTTCTAGAGTACAAGCCTGTAGGGTTGCATTCAATTTTAATAATGTAAAAAAATCAAGCACCCTTAATTTTGGATCGATTTCTTCTGTTAAAAATGAATCAATTCTGTGACTGACCTTTACCACAGGAGGCGCTGCACTCTGTATTTCCAGCCAGTTTCCAGTTGTACTCTCTTGCACGTCTGGGTGGCTGTACAAAGGGAACCTGGTTGTCAGGGAGACGAGGAGGAAACCTCCCCCCACCTGCTGGTGTTAAGTTATCCTGGTGAGTGTTGTAGTGGTGGTCATATCCACCTTGTCCATTCACAGTGTTCCCTAAGATGTGGATACACAAGGTCAGAGTTACTGAGAAAGATACCAACAGAATAGAGCCGCTGTACTGGAAGAAATGGTGAGATAAAACAAATTGACAATTGTTTACTTAAGATTGTTTTAATGTTTTCTCTCCAACATATTGAGAAATCAGGTTTAGCCATCTCAATAAACAGTCAGAGGTGTGTAAAGTGGCTCTTATTTACCTTCATGTCTGTGGTTTGGTTGCTGAGGGCCGGCTGGTGTCTCAGAGGGGAGAATGTATTCATAGTGAACTCCAGGGTTCGGCTGCTGGAAGATCATCTGAGGCAAATCATAAAATAATACTCTTCATATTTTAAATTTAGAGGGTTCTTCTTATATCTGTTATCAGCTTCAAAACATGTTCAAATTTTGGTTCTTCGGTCAAACCACAAACTGTATCGTAAAAGCAGATGAAGCCTCTTGATTTCAGAAGCGCTGCTCAACAAGTGCCTTAAACATGTATTAACTGTAATGGTTAGCAGCGGGTGACTCCACTTGTTTGGGGAAAAAAATGTCTGATTGAATGAAAACAGATGAGAAAAAGATTCTCAGTCTCTGGTTCTGAGTCTCCTTCAGGACATCATGATGGTTATTTTAACATTTTTGTTATTATTCAGAGTAAAATCCTGGATATGGCAAGATATGCTTTAGTGCATGGCTACTTGTGATTAATGAGTTGCCAAAACAGCATCCTGTAAATCAGGTTAGAGACTTAACAATGCTTATTCACCTTCCTGACCATATATGGTTACTTCTGGTTTAGAAAAATTAGATGATGGTAACGATGATATAGAAATCAAGGTTTGAAACAGAGGTTTGTTAACTACTGGGTGACATCACTGTGGCCATCTCTACTTCATATAAAGTCTATGAGTCAAGCCGAAGCGTGTCAGTATGTCTAAAAGAGACTTATAGTGGTTACTGTTAGGCATGTGGGGGTCCGTGTCAATTTCTCACTCACATAAACATCCAAGATCTCATTGGTGGGCCCTTCAGCAAGAAAGGACTCCCCAGCTGTGCTCCGGATTTCATTTGGTCTTCGGTAGGTGAACATGGTCCCCCCTCCTTCATACATCCCTGGTCGGTCAATAGCCCAGTTTCCATTAATAATGGACCGCCCTGATCGGCTTCGCAGAGCTGGAAGAGACGGACAGTAACCACACTATTACCGATGTCAGCTTTGACCTCAAACAAAGAGGAAAAGACTCTCATAGCATCTTCCACTTAATTATTGTTTAATGTCAAACCAATCAGGCATCTTGACATCTGTCATAAAAGACTTCTGACATCGGCCCCTTTACTCAAAAAAGCTATTTTAACAGACCAACTTAACGCTCTAACATGTACTTTCAAAGTCCTTTATAGCTGTGACGATCTGTTTGTGCTGGCAAATCTCTCCTGCAAATCCAGTAACACAATCTCCAAAGATGTTTTCCACTGATTTCATGGATTAAGTACAAGAAGCCATTAGAAAAGCATTAGAAGTGTAACATTAGACGGGGTTGTAAAAGACTGTTTGGACAACTAAAAGCACATTAGACATGCACAGTGTAGAACAGAGGCCTATTGAGGGAAAGTCCGGGACGTGGTGAGGGTACAGAAGGTGGTGCCTGTTGGAGTCATGCTCTTGTTTCATATTTTTGTTTCATTTTAAAACTTATCAAACCATTTTTGGTCTAAACTTTGTACTTTCTCAATCACTATAAAAATAATCTTAAGATGACTCCTGTTTATTTCACCCTAAAGGGTGTTTTACATTTGCTTATGTTGAGAAGTAAAAGGAGTCATTGTCTGTGCATGGTTTCTTTTATTAAAGGGTGATTCTCATAGTGCTAATTAAGTGTTTAAAAATATTTATGTGACTATTTGTCGGTTTACACATTACTCAATGTGCTTGTGTGTATATAAACGGTCAGTTACAATGAAAGAAAGCAGAGCATACTTCACATCCCAGTGCTTCGTATTCAAAAGGCTCTGAATCCATCCTCAGAGTTTCTTACTAGTTTTTCACAGAGAGCTGAAATTCCTCACCTTAATTAAAAAGACGGTGAGGCTTTAGGGGTAAGATCCTCTAATGAAAACCTGTTTATTCACTTCTCTCGAGGGAAGAGATGGTGGGGGGTAACCTGGCTGTTCCCCCTGTCTTCCAAACCTACCGCTGATCTGGGGCATGGCTCTCATTAAACAATGTCTGACATTCCTGCAGTCACTTCTGAAAATAACCCACCACTGTGTCCCACTGTTGCCACTCTATTAAGACGCCAATTATCTGTGCAGTGTGTTTCACTCAGAGGCTCCAGTGAAAGGCTGCAGCTCACTGCTGGGTGGTATTATGGGCTGCACGCTGAAGAAACTCTGAACAAGTGACACCACCCACTGGGGGATCTGCCTTTTTAGACAAATCTGGTGCTACAGGCAGCTGCTGCAGCACAGCTGGAATGAGCAGATTGTCCACATAACAAGTGACAAACCAATTAACATTTATTTACTTTAACTGTGATCTTTTGTGAACCTTCTTCTTACTCATTGCAGACATACAGTTGTAACTTGTGCTGTTTTCAGACACACATTACAGAGAAAGCTCTGACCCTTAAATTGTCTTGAGTTAACTGTTTACACTTGTTCCCTCACAGCATGAAGTTCTCCTTGTTGGACAGGGTGGTCTTAGAAAGGTTGACACGGCAAAATGATGCTGGACTAATCACAGTGCAATGTTTCACAACATTATTAAGGATTAAAACAGCTGATTCTTTTGATCACCCTTCCATGTGTTTTAATTTACTTTATTTCTTATTCTCTTTTGTTTGTCTCACATGTTTGTTTGTAATTCACCGCTGTGTTGTCAATGATTGCGATTAAGTTCATCTAAAAGAAACATGGCAGACAAGCAACAGAGCTCTAAGCATTGACAGCGGTTGTTGAATTTATACCACTGCCAAGGGTAATTGAGCATATACATGGTATCAACAGATGATTGGAAAATAAATCTTAAATAACAGATTATTACCAAAACATGCTCACCATATTCTTACAGAAAACCTAAACCTGTCAGTACTAACATACAGTACATTAATAAATCATTGAAACTGACAGCCTCTGCTACTGATTCACACTACGGCAGTATTTTTTCGACATAGAAGTAGGACTGTACAGAACACTGGTTGAATGATATAAGCATCACCACCCACACCCACTCGCTCTCAGTAAACACTACCTGCTGTGTTTCCACATTAGCTCTTAACCATCTACAAGGGCTACAACACCATAAGAGGGAAGCTCTGCAGTTGACAGCATTTGATGACATAGGCTGGATGAAATCCTGAACCCTTGATTTGCCAAGAGAAAGATAAATTAACTGTGACAGTAACGAGTTATCCAGCAAACACAGCAGAGCCTCATATCTAAAAATATTTTAAGCAGAAAAACAAAAGTATATAGTTTCCATTTTCAAGTATTACTTTCAAATCAATATAGAGACCAAAGCTTAACAATATCCTTGAAAGCATGAAATGAGTAAATAATCTGCCAATGAGGTCACTTAAATTTGAAAACTTGTTAAGCTTCTTGAAATAAGAATGTTGTCTTCCAATTGTGAAATATTAGACTTTAGCTTACATTAAGTGAAATCAGATATTTTTACTAGAAAAAAGACAAAGACACTTGCAGTGTAGATGTCATGATAACCATAAAACCGGTCTTCGTTAAGACAACAGAGACCAACAGCCCAATACCATCACTTTCTCTGTTGTTAAAGTCATTAATATCTGAAAACACATCCAGTACTGCTAAGCACAGCATAACTCAAAGTTAGTTTTTTCTCACCTAAGTAGTTCCTGCTCTTCAGCATTTCTGTGACGTTGATCTTGGTGGCTCCCTCTGGGATCTCTACTATCTTGTGGTAGCCAATCTTGGTCAAACTGTGTTTAAACAGACCAGAGACCAGTCTGCAGGTTGTGTTGTCACCTCCACACACGCCACATTTGTCCATCACCTTTCCTGATCCCAGATACTCATCACAGCCTAGACTCTGTGGACAGTGGAGAGAAACAAGTATAAATGAAAAGTGTTGAGAGACAAGTGCTGAAAAGTGAGACAAGGCTTCAGTGAAAAGGTTGTTGAGGATTAATTAAATCTGTTTGGTATCTTAACTATTCTTGGCATAATAAATAGCTAATTGGGCTTTAAATATTACATTTACAAAGCTAAGTCTGTTGCAATTGTAAAATGACCTTTATGAACACACATCTTTAAATTCACAAATAAAAAAGCTAATTAATAAAGGATTGTGTTACTATGCAGAAGGTGTGACTGTCTTTGAACTCAACCCACAGTTTCCTTCCTACATCTCTAGGGTGTGAGTTTTCTGTGCCATACTGGTGCAAGTGCATTAAAGGAAACCCGGGCACTGTAAAAATAGAACAGTTAACATCAGCAGTCCATAAATTCACTCAAACCAGCAGTAAAAGCAACTCGCTGTGCAAACAGGTGGTGGAGCAGCCAAAACTGGTCCCACTGAGGTACCATACGCTCAAACAAACTGTGGGCCGTGGTTTAAAGATTAAGTCTCAAACTGACCACAGCTGCCAATAAGAAAGTAAACAGAGTAAACAACATAGAGGAGATCTCTCTGGGATTGGATAGGAGCAAATCTAACAGCCTTACACTCAGCTTGAATCTCCTGCTCGGCCTTAATGTGGATCCTCTAACTAAAGCTGACATACTCATCTTGTAATGCAAACATTTTCCCACAGAAACTAGCATGCACTGGATTTTAGCTTTACACAACCTTCACATATGCCAAACCTCACTCCAAAGATAAACGACATAAACACTGTTACAGGAAGCATATAATGGTCAGCTCCATGGGTTGTCTGTACCTGCAGCTGACTTAAAGTTGTATATCAGGATCCATGCACAGAAAAAAAGCACACGTAGAGTCTGACTCTCTCACACCCGTAGCGGCTCATTCAGTTCATTGCCAAAACACCACCTGGGCCAAAACAAACATGAAGTGGCTGCTTCCACACAGGAAATAAGGGATGAGAGAAAGAACACCAAACTACATATAAGAGCAGTGAGAAAATAATAAAACTGCAGAGTGCTTCTGTGGTCAGAGTGGAATAGTGTTGCAGAGCAGCATGGGGCTGGATAAAGCCAGGATAAAAATCACTAATCATAACACAGTAACTTTAAAGGCTGAATTTCAGAATCTCACTTTACAGAACAGGGAATACAGCACTGCAAAAAAAGAGCACATAAAGTGCACTAAAACACATCCTGGGATGTTTTGAAAAGCTACAATGAATCCACCATGGAAAACAAATAAAAATGAAGTCAAGGAGGAGAATTAATGACAGAATTTCCAATGAGTATCTCCTCCATGTCTCCATTTTCACCATAAATCCATTCAACCTAAAACAACACCATTACAAGGCGAGGCAGATTGTGCCTGAAAAAGGGAAAAAATGTTCCTCTCATAAAACAGAAGCTGACATGGTGAGAGGTTATCTGTGGCCATTTGGCATGGGAACATGTCTGAAGACAGACATATTTATGCAAGAGGAGAGAGCAAGTTAAAATGTATGACGCCAAAATCAGATTTTTTAAACTGATATAACTGTGGATGTGAAAACACAGTTGTTTTTCAGGCAAAACATCAAGATCATTTTTACGCCTACAACACAGCAAGCATTAGAGGGTTTACAGACAACTTGATATATAATGATTTGGACAGTTGTGCCACAAATATCATTAAACTGTCAAGTCAAACTTTTCAGCCTTTCAGTAGCACACTGCCCCAACAGTAACATCATAATCTGCCTCTGAATAATCCCACAAACTGTCACATCTGCCCTCCAGACTGACTTTGACAAATGTGACCTCAACTGTGAACCCTTCAAACTGAGGTGTCACTGGGGTGAGGACACATGAACACAGCTCAGAAAAAAACTCTCTAACCCACAAGCCCAAACAGAAATATCATCATGGTTAATGACAGTGAGTTTAGTTTGGGAATTTTTGACTAGTTTCTGTATATTTATTTTGTTTCAGCTTCTCTCTGTGGGTGGCTCATGTCATCTGGTGAGGGATCTCACCCTGTTTTCAGTGGAATTATGACAGGATTTTAAAAAGTGGCTTCATCTGGAAATGGTTACTAGTGTCAGGACGTTGGACTGAATACCCAGTCAACCCAGAAACTCTGAAAACAACATAATCTTAAAGTAAATCAGTGTGGCTGGGTTAAACGCATCACATTGCAGAGTGTGTGTAACAAACTGAACTCAAGCATAGCCAAAGGCACTTGTCACCCCAGATTTATTCTTCTTCCAGAGAAACAACAAGATATTTAGAGCCAGACACAGACGCCCTGAAAGGGAGTTCTAGTCTCGAAAGGCTTACAGATCAATCATGAAAACACATACGACTCTAAACACTGCAGGTGAGCAGGTAAACTGAGTTTGTAAGGATAAATGTTGACATAAACTGAGTGCTAGGTCATACAATGAAAAAAGAAAACAAGTCACTTCTCATAATATCTGGGGTCGTGTGAATTCAAGGACCTTAAAGATATAAGGAATTAGCTTCCACTTATTTTGCTTAACCTCTTAAGTCCTCCACTTCCTTTGTTACAAAGGCTTCTAGCATGGCTAATGCTACTCTAAGAAAATGGTTCTTCAGTGAAGGCTTTTTCTATAAAAAATAATCATTTATATGTGAGTACTCAAATACTGGGTGAGCTTTTTCTGCCATAATTATGAGAAAATAGGTCATAACATAAAATGTATACATAGATCAATGTAATGATGCAAAAACACAAGTTATGGAAAGTTATAATTATGAGATTCAAACCTGAAAAACAAAATAGAAAGTCATAATCATGAGAAACTAAGAATTATCAGATACAATGTCCTGGTGAGATAATTTCGCAGTGACATGATAATATTTATAATAAAGAGGTCTAAATCGTGACAATAACTGTGCCAATTCTAAGAAAAAAAGTCTGAACTGTTAGTTTGAAAGCTGTGCTTATCAGTTAAAATGTCATACTTGCGACAAATACAAGTTAGTAATGAACATGTATGTGTCCTGTCCATGAATAGTGCTTAGCAAAGTATCTTTCTGATGGTAAAGTCTAGCCCTTACTGCAAACACTTGAAGACTTTTTATAAGAAATGCAACAAAAACACTTGCCATGTTTTGAGATGTTGTACTTCTGAAAATGTTTTGGTCAGACTTTCTTCAAATTAGCAAAGGTACAGTTGACCCTGTCTGCAGCAGCTGATAGCCTAGCTTCTGTATCAGCTTCTTCCCTGCCATCTTCTTAACAACAGGGACGAGCTATCTGGCATTCGTGTGCTAATACACCAACTATTGACAAGTACCTCATACAACACCACTTAATATATTATATATCCCCATTGCTATAGATTTTGGGACCAAAACAATGAGCTAAAGGACAGTAAAACAGTGTAGTAAGAAATTGAAAATTATGGACAAATATGTTTGTTTCATAAGCAACACCTTCCCTATCAAAATTGGTCATGTCACCCACTGGTGTACAAAATATGTGTTAGTGCAGCTCTAAAGGGTTTAACTGACAACCTCAAGAAATGTGTGGTTGATACTTATCGACATTACGTGACAAAAACATTTATGAGTGTAAAACTCTCATAATGTTCTGAATACATATGTTGTGACTATCATCTGTAACCATTTTCAGCAACTAGATTCTTATCAATGCCACATACTGAACATGGAATTTCACACTTCAGGCCAGATCTTGATCTTTCTGTCAAGTAATTGTATAAATCATTTTGAGTCTGTTGTCTCTCATGCGTGTGTACAGAGGCATCTCATCTCTGAGATAAAGATTAACAGGCAGACATTTAGTCTATGCATACATCAGAGAGTTGTGGTCAGCTGGTGTAAATATCAGACATTTGTATTGTTCCAAACATTTACAAACTAATATTATACAGCTGCTAAGGCCCTACATTTCCTTCAGACAAATCTTGCATGATGTTACACAGTTGCTTGCAATAATTCTGCTTTTATCCATGTCGGAGGTCTAGTGTTTGGCTTCACACTTGGAAGGCTAATGTGAATAAAGCTTAGAATGATATGAAGCTTGAAATTCACAGCAGTGGTAGACACAACACGCAGGCTTGAACTCCTCTCTGCAAAATTAAGTTTTAGATGTGGTGGAAAAAAGGCTAACATGATACTGGAATGTCTCAGAGCAGAGGAGTGTGTGACAGGGTTTGTTGCCTTTCATAAACTCTGCTGGTTTTGCAGAGGTTCAAACGTTTCATGAAGTTTTCTCAGACAGAATCGTGTCTTAAGAATCAGGCACCCTAGGTCTCTCACACAGGCTTGATTTAGCAGATTTACCAGGTACAGACCACTTTGTGACTGCAATTATTTTTTATTACCAAAGGTTCTATACAACCTAGATGATTTAATCTAATCAAATAACATTGATATCACAATGTAACAAAGTAGTGGTATGATGCCTCCTAAAACAGGGATGCTGGACAAGCTGTATCTGAAATCTGAGCCACAGGGTGAGAGATATAATGCATTGAAAACACTACTTCAGCATGTGATAGAAAGCAAAAACACCTGTTTCTGTTGCTGTCAGCAGGTGTTCATGGTTCTCAGACAGATTAATCTGCAGCTGAAACACACGTCCAGCCAGAGACTGACAGATTAAAGCCAGCAGATTTTTTATATTGTTTATGACTGAACCACAGAGCTTCATCCATCCACTGCATCCAAATGTGGCTGGCTGTTTTGTACCACATACACAAACCCACATCAGAAAGGATGCTGTGCATATTTCATATTGCAAAGGGTTACATCTCTCTGTTACCTTTTCTTGTATTTCTAATATGCTTCTAATAGTTTGTTAGATGCATCTATTCAGTTATAAGTTAAGACTTAACTGCTTTAATTTTATTGTGACTTGTAAATCAGAAATTCAGACACCAAACATCAATCAGGAGCAATATGAGACATGAGAATGAAGCCATAGTGAAGAGACATCGATGACCTAATTGTAAGTTGCAGTTGCACAGATTTGTTTTTTGTAACATGTTGCACACAGATGTAAAACAAACAGCAGACATAAAAAAAACGGAGTTACAGCAAAGCTACTTGTTATATATATTTTTAATTTGTGTTTATTTGCTGTTTCTTCTGCCACTCTGTATTTTTCTTCTTCAGCTGATGATCTCCCATTTACATTACTCTCATTCATTACATTATCGCGCAAAAGGGAGGAGTCATGAGTCATAATATCGGAAAGTGTTGGAAAATAAGTTAAGAGTTAACTCTAGCAAGTTTTAAACCAAAGAGAGGAAAGAAAAAAAACGCCATTTCAGGTCTTTATGCTGAGATGAGAGGAAAGATGGATGATTCACTGAAGTCTGCAGAGAGAGGTGAACCCACCTGCAATGGATGGACTTAACGTGCTACTGAGTCCTGTGTGAAAATTGTTACCCATTTTTCACAATGAGTGTGAAATGTATTCCTTTATGCTGCAAACAAGCAGTGCTAATATGGCAGACGTTTTACTGAAGGCTACAGAGGAACAGAAGTTGACTCAAAAACGATCTGGCAGCAGGTATTGGTATTGTGGCAAATATGACCATCCCTGTTACAGATATATCCAGGTTAACATAAAAACAAGTTTCTGTTTTAAAGTCCCAGCATAAAATGTGAACAAGTTTAAATACACAAGTTTATAATGTCTGCTCGAGCACTAAAATCTGTATTTGTTTTTCATTGTTTAAGAAATTTATCTTATTTATATTGTTATTTTTGGGCAATTTTTGCATTTATTTGATAGGACAGCTGAAGAGAGACAGGAAATGTGGGGAGTAGAGAGAGGGGGAGGACATGCAGGAAATGGTCGCGGCCAGGAATCGAACCGGTGACCCCTGCCACAAGGACTAGCCTCTGTATGTGGGGTGCTTAGATAGCTAGGGTTTATATTATTTTTTTGATTGTTTGAAAGCTCTGTAAATTTACTTTACAGACATAAATCATGAACATTGTTTCATCTCAGTGAAACCAAACCAAAATGCAGAGAATAAATTAATAATCCTGAACTGTGCCTTTTTTAGGAGTATTTAGAATTAATCACTTACTGCGATATCATGATGTATCAAGTTATGATTGTCTCGAAATATATTGATTATTACAGTATTGTCTCATCATGATATCGTTATTGTGGGCCACCTATCATATTGTGTAGTGTACCGTAAGCCACCCCTATTGTACACAGTACATTTATCTGTTTTCGTGCAGACCTACTACAACTCCATTCTGTCTTCTCAGGTTTTAAGTTGGACTAGCCTTGTGTCAGTGAATTGGTCTGGAACCATTCAATGTATTTCCTTTTCTCAAGGGCATTTGCAATGGCCGCATGCTGTAGTGGCTCTGGAAATGATTGGACAGACCTGCAACCAATCAGAGCAACGCAGTGTGTGACATAGCGGCAGAAAATGTAAACAGACAGTGGCATGCATTTGAAAATACATCATAGAATATATTCAAAACGGCTGCAATAGTGGATTCAACAGACTTCCCGTCTGTGGGGGAATCTGCCATCTTGGTTGTTTACAAAAAGGGTGACGTGGCATCACAGAGCCTGCCACATTTCCAAATAAAGGACTATGATTGGTCCAGTGTGTCCTAAGTGGGCCGGAAATTGTTAAGAATGCTATTGACTCCCAACCCAACTGTGAAAATGAATATGAGCTGTCTGGTGTGTCTGGGGATGCCCAGTCTTGGACTGCAAAAAGTGACAGCACATAGATAAGGGAGTATTGGCTTCAAGTCCTTTATTGTTAACTGACGGCTCACCGTTGGATGATAGCTGATGAGTTTCAATACTGGTCAACACACAGTGTCATGTTGTTGAAAGTGGCTTTGATGAGCAACGCTAAACCCAGGTACAAAGATTGTGTGACTTGCTCCCAGAGGAAAATTTTACAGCTCAAGGCTTTCTCTTTTAAGTCTCAGGATACAAAATTGAGATTCTCACTTCAGCCCCATTCTAGTTTCAAATTGTTCTCATTCATTTCTCGTTAGTTTCTCCTAAGATTCACTAGTAGAAATAGTTGAGACCATGACATGAGTCTTATTTGAGACTTAAATGAGAGATCTCATTAATGGCTAATTTTCATTTCCTTTTTTAAATATATTTTTGGCCTTTTTGCCTTTATTTGAGAGGACAGCTGAAGAGAGACAGGAAATGTGGGGAGTGGTGAGCGGGGGAAGACATGCAGGAAATGGTCGACTGGCTGGGAATCAAAGCAGCGACCCAAGGACTGTAGCCTCTGTATGTGGGGCGCTTAGACCGCTAGGCCACCAGCGCCCGACATAATCCGCCCCTTTAATTGTAATAATCTTGCTAAATCTGGTCAGCCCTTTTGCGGCCCATATTTTAAATAAATTGTCCGTCATACCTGGTATGAAATCTCTATCTTTTGCAATTTCTCTCAAATACACTAAATCTTTGTGAAGTTGTTTTGTTCCAAACAGACTTGTAAAGGAATGACCATAATGTGAAGTCAAAGAAGAGATCATTTGACATCTAAATAGCTAATCTTGCAAGTGGTTCAAATGTTTTAATGAGAATTGTAAGTTTGTGGACAATTGCATTGAAATCTTAATTTTGCAGGGCACTATAAATGTTGATGAAAAGATGAGCTCAGGCTCTTTCTTTGCTCCATCTGAGCTCAGCTTGAGACACAAAAACAGAGTCTGACAAAAACAAATGGATGAGGTTTGATTGAGACATTTGAGAGAGCTCCCTGATTTCTCCACCTGAGCTCAAAAGGAGTCACAACATTTGAGAAATACCTGAGAATTATTTCAGATTTTGACGAGATCTCCTTTTGAACTGAAAGGGAGACTAAGCTGAGACTTTTTGCAACTTTTTTCTGGAGGCAAGAATGAGAAACAGGAGAAATAAGCTATAGTCTCATTTTGCTTTCAAACAGATCTAATTGTTGTCTAGGAGACATAAATGAAACACTTTTGAGATCTCCTCTCTAAAATTGTTTTCCTAGGGGCTGCCCAGTCCAGACAACACACCAGGCTTGACTCTGCTCTCAGAGAAGGTCCACACTTAACGTTAACACACAGCTGTTTGTGCCAAGGCCAAACCAGACATCGAAGGATTTAGCTATCATAAAAAATGACATATATCTCTCTATATAAAAGCAGGTTTTGAAAGCCCTTTAAGCTAAAAATGACAATTCACAGGTCTGACAATCTTACTCAGAAGAATTGGTTCATCTGCATGCTGCTTGTCTAAATGCTACGATGTAATGCAAGAGGTTATTATGAATAAAGGGATCAAAAATACAATGGATGAAAGGATGTTTCCTTAGCCTGGAGACGGTGCAGTGGTTAAGCCCTCTCCCCCAAAGATTAAATCCACATGAATCCCATGTTGGCTGAGGCTCAGATCCAACCCAAACCTAACCTGTGTCTCAGAGGTTTCCCACTCAAGCTCTCCCACTGACCGCAAGAAGCAAAACAAAAAATGCAATACTGTGAGGCATGGACACTTACAATATATATTTTAAATGTTTAAAATGTACTTTACTTATTACATTTCTGTTTCAAGGAATGTATAATGTCAAATGTTTGCATTTTTGTGAGTTAAAGCGAGAGGATGATTAGAGTAACTCCTCGTGGTAAAACCTCTGGGAATAAAGCATGCCATGATGTATACTCCTACTGTACAAATGTTTCCCAGGACGGAAGCTGTGCCGTATTTTAAAAAATATTTATGAGTGTGGGGTTAAAGGGGGGCTATTTAGTGAGCACGTTGGGGATTTCTGCAGCTATTTACACATAGAAAGGTTTTAATGTTCTTTGGCAAACGGCCAATAAAGTTATCATGACTTAGTCAGCCGTGACACAGAAGCTCATCTGGAAATGTAATTAGCAAAAGTTTGGCCTCCAGGTTGAGAATATAGAGGCAAAATCACCCCAATGACAAAGAATTTATAGTGAAAGTTCAAGACGCAGCGTCTGGAAATGGCATTACTGAGATCTTACAAACATCCGAAGACAAAAAAGCTAAAATAAGAACGTGATTCAATACAGACTCAAAATGAGGTTTACATTGGGATGAATCAAGATTATATATGGATAACACATCCCCTCTTTTTCATCTAAAGTGCACATTGTGGTTGTCAAGGCTACCAGCATCTGCCTCCCACATGCAGGGATGCTGTGGATCTTGAACTGGTTTTAATGAGCGGGGGCAGGCGACGCTGCTTTACTCCAGTCAGCACTTCAAACACATCTGTATCTGTGGAAGCCCGATGCCATCAAGTTCATGTGGGACAAACTTACTAATAAACTGACTCAATGGCTGACTATACATCCTGTTGAGTACAAAATATGAGAGAAATTTCCTCCAGGATTACACAGGATATGACCCAGATCACTTTCATCACTGGTACTGATTTTAAAATCAGCTATTAAGACATTAAAGGAATGGATGTGCTGGTGCCTTTAACTTAAAGGGTAACTTGCAGGCTGAAGACCAAGTAAATCAGTGCAGTCATAACAGCTTGAATGAAAACGGCCACTTATTCCTCGAAATTTGCTTCCCAATGCAAATCATATGAAATAAATGATTACGTTTTTCAACACTTTTTAAGGAAAAAGGTTTATTATTAATGTTGTGGAAAAAATGAACCTGCAAGTTGCTCTTGAAACACTGATGAACCAATCCTAGTTTTTGCGGATGTAAGAGAGATATCCTAGATTTATAGACTGTAGAGTATTTTCTTTTCAGAACTGAAAATACAAGAGCAAACATGTTACAAACTGGTTAGAGTCCATGTACCCTACTGTAAACTGCAACCGTTAGCTTAGTTCAGTAACAATAGTAATAGTAACGCAGCATTACATCCCAGGATTAGAACCTGCTTACCAACTTTTAATATTCATTGGGCTACAGGTTGTGTTTGAAATAAACAACTACAAGTGTTTTGTACTTACTCTGCTTCTAAATGCTGTGAGTATCGGCAAGTACAGTTAGCAGCTCCAATGGGAGAAGACCAGAGTGAGAAATGAGAGACAGTCTGATCTTGTGTATTTCTAATCTTATCACGACTGACTTCTACACTGTAACATAAGAACAATCATCTGTTGAAAATACTGACCTTATTTTCTTAGGACATGTTGCCTCTAGTAAGGATCTTTAATCATAATGTATGTGCCCATTAAGTGGAGACTCTTTCTTTAGTAGTGTCAAAAATACTTTGTATTCCCAGTCAACGCATGTTAGCTGAAGTGGTTTGACCTGCTTTAGCTCCAAAAAAATTTGTATGTAGTGGGATAAATGGATGCTGAGGAAAAATGTTGGCTCTTCACGAAAGCATATGACTACCGCCCAAAAGTATGAGAGGTGCATCATTGATGCAAAAAGAAAGGTGTTAAAAAATCTGACTCCCTTAAAAACATCTTGAAGCATTGGACCAAATAAAGCAAATTAACCATTACAAAGTAACAGTATTAGTTGGACATTTTATCAAAGTAAATACAGCCTTTGAAAGGAGATGGCACCTTATGGGGATTTAATTTTCTGTGCATGGAAGATTTGACCTTTAACTAAAAACTAGCAGATTCATTCAGTTTGTTTCTTTTCCTTCAATTAAACCTCTGGCTCGGTAATCACTGGAACAAAGTTGAGAAGACTAACCGTGGTTTTTAACCACAAATAGAAACACAAGTTCTGGCGTTTTAGATAGTAATCACTCGGTTTTCCACTCTCCACAACAGAGCGTTTCATGAAATCATAGCAACATGTGTCAAACCCAAATGGAAACACAGACAATCTGTGGTTATTGACTGTAACAAAGGAAGAGACAAGCTGAGGACAAAACAAGAGTCTGTTGTAGTAGTTTTAAAAAAGAACACACTTTGTATTATTCTTCTGTCTGTGCCTTTTTAAATGTTTAACCAGAAGTTTGTCTTGTATTTATTACTTTACAGACACAAAAGTTACAGAGTTGAAATCAGGTTTTCAAATGTACAGGATATCAAACTTCTTACAAAGCATTAGAGCTTTGTAGCTGGGTGGTGAAGAGTGATGTAGGCATGAGTGGCAAGACCTTTGATCCCAACAGTAAAAAGAGGCCTCATGCACCCCACAAACTGCCCTCACCGCCCGCAGTGAAGGCCAGAGCGTCTTCGTTAAAGGCTCCCTTGCTTGTAAAACATTCCGAAATAGCATTGAGCCTGGTGGATCTACAGCCATAAAGATGCATACGATTTCTCCTGCCATCACTGCTCTGATTTGGACTGACTTCTTTTGGGAACAGAATGACTCTGCTGACCTTTAACATTACAAGATAAACGATGTACACCTGAAAAACGTCTATAAAAAGATATATTATAATACAACTTTCAACATGTCATGTCTGTTATTTTTTCTGTTAACAGAGTTTTGAGACACGTTGTTCTAAAGGTCTCATTGTGAGGTAAGCCTGACCCCAAAAACAAGTACCCCTCTCTTTGTACTGACACTGAGCATTTCTTATAAGACGGATAAGGTGGAAAAGTATCTCCTCATGCATCTTCAGCTCATGTAAAAATGACAGGGGGTTCCTTTACAGTCATTTTTTTTGTCATGTTCAACAAATGTGCAGACTGAGAGTAGCAAAGGAGTTTTCAAATATTTTCATTTTTCACATACAGTAAGACTTGGGAGACTTCATATAATGAAAAAGTGAAAGCCAATGTCAAAACAAAAACAAAATACCAGACAGGTCTCTACAGATAGATGACCCTGAGGTATTTATAGAAAATACAAATAAAACAATGGACATAGTCTCTGTATTCAAGGGGGTATGTCTTCAGTCTGTATTGTCGAGACCTCAGATGTTTTGTTTTCCAAATGTAGGATTCATGTCTACCAGTGTATGGACCTTTAATATTAGCATTAACTTGAATGAAATTCTGCAAAATATTCATGATCTCTCTGGTTACTTGTCTGTCCTTCTCCTAAAACTGTCACTTTTTTTACTCAAACTTCTTAAATCCTTCCAACATCCAGGAAGCTGCTCCCACACAAAATCTAAAAAGTAACTTGACCCACATTTTGTGGAATAAAAAAATTGATGGCTATGTAGGTTGCAGTCATATAAAACTCACACAAACCTCATCATCAAGACCTTGGCACTCCACAAGTTTGCATTAACAACCTCAGGCACCTCACAGCCGCCTCATTAATCATCAGCAAACACAGGTGAGCTGAAACTCGCTGAGCTGAGCCACAGTCAGCGACAGGCTAATTCAGGCCTGCAGTCAATCCCTAATAGAGTTCCAAGTGCATCTTTATAGTCCCAGTACAGGCCTGACTCTCTGAGCCTTCCACTAGGAGGGAAATCTAATCCCACAAATACCCTGTGAATGTGCTGTGGAAAAATAAACCGCTCAGGGGCCAAGCAGAGCCCCAGTAAAAACAGCCATACTGTAAATACTACCACTCAATAGATGGACCACAGGATTATGGTGGTCCAAGTTATGAAGTGACACTGTCCAGGGGAGCCTGGGAGAGCTATAAACTTTAAGGAAATGAGAAGCAGGCTAGCATGCATCTGTCAATTTAGATATCCTAATCAGACCCTCTTTAATAAACAAGTCTAAAGTAACTCAAGCAGTGCATCTTGCAATGCTACCCTTGAACCAAGATTTTAAGCATCAGTGAGAATCCCCTCTCTCTCCCAGGTTCCTCCAGGACTCATCAGAGGTGCAGTGGGTCCTACCTGTGACCGCGGCTTCCCCTGCACACGCATGTGGAGGCAGACGAGTAGCAGCAGAGCCAGTCCTGACAGCATTCTCTCATGTGGCCACAGAAATGTCCGACCAGTCACTCAAGCTTCCTCACAATGTCCAGTGGCTGCTCCCCGTCAGCCTCTTCCTCACCTCTGACGCTCCGAGAATGCCAAAAAAACCCTCTCGCTGCAGGGCTGATCTCTACAAGCTCCTCTTGTAAACTGAGCTGGGGGAGGTGCAGCTGGGGGAGGTGAGGGGGCTTTTTTAGGAGGGAGGGAGATTGAGAGGTAGAAAATGAATAGGAGGGAGAGGCAAGAGGAAAGGGAGGCAGAAAGGAGAGTGTTGTAGCTACCGCTGACAGTAAATTGGAAGCCAAAGAGGAAGTTTGGGGGAATATTTTTAATGTGACAGAAAAAGTAAGAGAGGAAGGAAATTCTTGCAGGGCTGAAATGAATGTGTAAGCCAAACCACTCTGGTTAAAACAGTGTGGAAGTAATTGGCAGGTGGGCATGCTTTCTTATGGAGATTGCAACAAATAGGAGTTACAGAAGTTTTTAGGTTCTTCATGATACCACAAAAAAAGGTGAAAAAAGCTCTTTTGACCATCCTGAGGATGAAAACTTAAAATCAAAAACATGATTCTCTTATTTCTGCTCACTCAAACATAGAAAAACAACAGCTCTAGCACAATAAGATCCATTTGAGCTTAATTACAAGCCACGTTGAGACGCTTGAAGCACAACTGCTGCAGCCAAAAAGACCCGACTCATCAGATGTTTTTTCTATTCGGCCATCATCGTTTCCAGGACATTAAACACTAATTCACCGGGACATACTGAGGTAAGGAGTGCACTCCTCATATCCTTTTCTTTATTCTCTTTTTCATAACATGATGACCAGACTGTTTATGAACATTGTGGCTTAGCTTTTTTTATATACAAAGAAACTTTTGCAAGCACAGGTCTGGAAATAACCCGAGTTTATTGAAAGCGTACCTGTTTTAAAGTGGCACAGAGAGACCACAACAGGCTGCTGCACAGTCTGCTGTATGCACTGAGAGGCTGTGTGTCAGATGTTTGAACAATAAGGCACACATGGTGGGAATACACACAGAGGAGAGGGAGGAGATAGAGAAGGACGATTCCACGGAAATGTGAAAACAAAACTGCTGAAATACGTCTCTGGTGAGATTTGAAATTAAGCTTGGACCTCCACAAACTTTTTCGGTGTTATGTTTGAATGATGTTTTCCAGAATACTATTTATCTGGAGATTCAGAGTAATCAACAGATATCCAGTGAAACAGCTTCTTTATCCTTCCAATAGGGAATGTACGGGGTAAGTTGACAAAACGATTTAGTGTCACCGCCATCTTTAGTTGGAACCAGAATTATTAGTGAGTTAAACAAGTTGTTAATATCTTTATTATTGTTGGCCTGAAATGCTTCACTTGTTTCAACATAAGTAATCATCACGTATACAACAGTGCAGACACTTCTTGTCAGAGTTCTGCACAGTAAAATCTGATCAAAAGGACTTGTCAATTTCAATCCATCAATCAATCAATCTTTATTTGTATAGCGCCAAATCACAAAAAAATCACAAATCAATGCACTTTTACAGACATAGAATGTCTAGATCGTACTCTATATTCAATTATTAACAAAGACCAAACATCAAGTCAGGATAAGATCCTGTCCCATCTTACAGACAGGACTCAGTCTTATCTCTTCTTAATCCACCATGAGCATTGCACCTCGCAGTATATAGCTCGTTACAGCATCATGGAAAAGGCAGAAACCTCGAGCAGAACCAGACTCATGTTAGACAGCCATCTGCCTCGACTTGTCTTGAAAGCTTTAATATAAAATTTGAGCAATAATGCTCCTGTTTGGCAAATTTGACAGTACTACACAATCCAAAAAGGTACATCGTGCAGTATTTAGCAGAACAGATTTGGTAGAAATGGAACATAACACTCAAGTGTGTTTAAATGGGAAGTTTTGTTTCTGTTAACCTAGAATGAGATTTGTACATGTGAGCCAGTCCCCTTCAACAGGGGTCGTCATCTTGCACCGCCATGTTTCTACAGAAGCACAGAATGGACAAACTAGCAAGGAGTACACTCCTCATATGGTATTTAGTGGATGCACAAAATGTTCCCCCTGCTAGACAAAGAGGAAGAGGGTGTTTTTTGTGTGCAGAAGAATTTGTATCGACAGAATTTTTTGGATGGTGAAAACTCATACTCAGCATACATTACAGTCCCTTTTCCTTGAAGGCCACTCTCACTTCAACTACAAGACGGGTGAGCAAGGGAGCAGATCTAACTAGACTCTGACTGCAAGATATCACAAAATGTTCACATTATACCATTTCTACATAAAACAATAAAAAAGTTATCAGAAATGCAGTTGGGCAATTTGGAAATTGCACATTTCAATTTCAGATTGTGATCAATGTCTGAGCTCTCTCTAAAAGGCAAAGAACAACAATAGTGAGCATGCTAAATTTGTAAAAGAGAGGTGCACATGTCAAAAATGTTAAATAACTTCATCCTGTTCTTTAACAGCCGCCTCACCCACCACTGCGAACTGTATGCTAAAGCTATCATGCCTTCCTTAAATGTAAGGAGGTATACACAATGGATGACTCTGGTTTATAAGGCTCTTCTTGGCTTGACTCCTACTTATTTATGCACTTTTCTTCGGAGAACTGGAAGCCGTTATGCCCTACGATCAAATGACACTTTGCATCTTTCTACTTCTCGTGTTCGACCTGAAACGGGAAAAAAAGCATTCAGTTTCTCTGCCCCCTCTGCTTGGAATGCCTTCCAATCTGAACTGAAACTGTCAGCATTTGTTTCATTGGAAGCTTTCCGCTCTATCTTAAGAAAACGACAACGGAAATCCTTCGAGCAGTGCCTGTATCCTTAAACTGTTACTATAAAATAACTTCTGCACTTTATTTTATCAAATTGCTTGTATTTTATATTTTAATGTTTGTTTTCGTTGTTATCTGTCTGTTTTGTTTACTATGACGTATGTTGCTGCCTCTCTTGGCCAGGTCACCCTTGTGAAAGAGGTTTCGATCACAATGGGTCTTTTATCTGGTTAAATAAAGGTTTAAAAAAAAAAAAAAAAAAAACAGGATCCAGATTGGCAATGTTTTAAACACCAGCAGACACTAATCTATCCCATTAAAATTAACAGCTACTACAGAGCTAAAGACTCCAGATTTATGTGCACTCACATAAAATAAGTGAGCTAAGCAGATTGCCAAATATTTGCTTGGTAATGATGTGGATGTTGGCACTATATTGAATCACTCACACCCTGCCACCTTTCCTAATAACTGAGAAGCTGTTTTACAGAGCAGGCAGAGGCAACGAGTGCACACACTCATCTCCACACCTGCAACTGGCTCAGCTTATGTTGGAACAGAGTGGGCTGAGACTCACACACATACACATACACACACACACACACACACACACACACACACACACACACACACACACACACACACACACACACACACACACACACACAAACACACATAAATCTGATCTGGCCCATTTCTTCCTGCTAGCAGCGTGAATCTTTCTCCAAAGAAAATAGAAGCACACTCAAACCGTGAATGGCTCACTCAACCTGCTTTGCTTTCAGAATTGAACCCCTCATCCTCAACCTACTCACTTCACACACACACACACACACACACACACACACACATGCACACACACACCATGAAGCAGCATGTTTAGTATGTGATAACAATCCCTGCAGTCAGCACAGCTGCAGACGTGTGGGAGGCTTTTTTCAGCAGCTCATCCGTCACGATGAACCTACAGACATCATCTTACTCCCCTGATCCGCCTCTGATCCGGACAGACCTCATTACGGAGGCATAGCGCCGAGAGGTCAGGCGGGGCCAGACTGACTCTGCAGCACACCCCGGGGTCTTTGTTTCCTCAAACAAGTGGGTCAGCCCTGAGGTAACCTTGGCTAGAGGTGCCTGATTCCTCCGCACACGTCAGAGTCATGATCTGCAGCGGGAGGGCTCAATGTTACTGTACTCTCTAGGTGCCCCGGCAGATACACGCTCCATGCAGAAGCCGTACTCAGCTCCTGTGCTCATACTCTCTGTCCCACTCTGTCTTGCACTGTCTTTTTAGAGGATGTTTATAACTAAGGCTCATCAGCAGAACCATGACTGCTAACATTTCTAGCAGGTGTGGCCTCAGTGGGAAACACTGTACCTGGCAGTTGCATTAACTCAGTCATTAATCTGCCTTACATCATGCTTAATAAATGAAGCGGGAGAAAACAGGATGATGCAAGGCCCGTGAGGTGTATAGAGTTGTTCTAATACAGATGTTTGTATTAAAAAATGTCTCAGATACGGCCTGAGATGTGCCCGTCAATGCATGGACCCATATACAATACATTAAAGTTAATTCATCAGATAAAAGCCCCACTGAGATTCCAAATCTCAATTTACAAAATCAATCTATGTTGCACCAGGTGGTGTAATGTGTTGGATTAATATTGTGTTACAATGCTTTTGAGGGGCTGGTGGCCTAGCGGTCTATGTGCCCCCTATACAGAGACTATAGTCCTCGTCGCAGAGGTCGCTGGTTCAACTCTCAGCTGCGGCCATTTGCTGCATGTCTTCCACCATTCTATACTCCCCATGATTTCTGTCTCTCCTCAGCTGTCCTATCAAGTAAAGTCATGAAGTTTCATGTCAACTTCATCTTTTAATCTATTAATCTCTGTTACTTAAAATTAAATTGGAGAAGGTTTGGTGATCTAGTGATTTTTTTTAACTGGAAATATGGTATTGAATTAAGGGAAACTAAGATTAAAACAGAGGATTGCAGTATTGCTACATTGTGGATACAAACTGGTAACCTCGAAGAAGAAGAACATAAGCAAAAACAAGAGGAAGGAGGAGGAGGAGAAGGAGGAAATAATTCAAGTGCTAAGTGCAACATGGGATTTCAAAGCCACAGATTTGCTTTTAAGTCAAGTCTAGACATGTCAGATGCAAACGAGTAGCAACTTCCTTAAGGTGCCCACTGACAGGGATCAATTCGCCTTGAGTCATGCCAACCCTCTCTGCTGGTCACCGGTTTTCTTGACATTATTGCTGTTTTTGGCGCTAGGTATCCCAGCATGCTTTGCACAAAACAGTTGATGCAATACACAATGAATGTTGGCATGTATCGGATACTTCTAAGACTTTCTTTAGATGTACCGAAGTAAGACTTTCACGTACTTCATCCATCAAATCTAACGCAGGATTGTAGGCCTTACTGATTTTTCATAGGATGACTGTCAGTAGCAACTACTCTAGAGCAGAAAAGAAGAGCTGATTTCAGGTTAGCATGTGACAATTACAAACAACAACAGTGTGTAGCAACTAGAATATTTGGCGAGATGGTCAAACTCAACTGAAAAGCTCCCTTTCTCACCCCTCCGATTGGCGAAACAACTGTGGCATTCAAGGACAAAAAGGCCCTGTAATGCATAAGTATGATCCTCCATTTGTCAAAGTTTTACCTTTGAAAATGTCTATCAGTATGAATTATTTTGCGCACAACAATCACTCTTTTTCTTGGTTTTCAAACTGGTGCATTTCAAGCATATGTCTGTCCTGTGCTACAGTTGCCCTGCCCCTGACAATACTCAAGTTTAGGTATAGGAAATGGTATTGGAAAGTAGTATTGAAGCATATGTAGTACACGGTCATGCAAACGTTACTTCACAGCCACATCAGTCTTAACAAGTGTCTACTGCTCTTCTACAGATTCTAACTCTTCATTCATTTCATCCACTCCTTCTGAACACTCAACCATGTAAATCTGTTATCTGCAGCATTAAAAAAGAAGATAGTAGGAAGAGAAAACACATTTTTACTGCATCTGGGATACATATTAGTAAGTAAGGCCAGGCATGTAGGTCCCATGATTGTTTCTTTGAGCAATGTATTTGACTGAGAAAGACAGGAGTGGAGTGCAGGGAGGCGGGTTGATGAGTAAAGCAGGTCAGGGGGATTTGGGCTGGGAGGGGTAAGGTGTGGCTGAGAGAAGCTGCTGTTTCTTCATGTTCCCTGCGCGTATCAGAAAAAAACAGCTGACAGGGAATCACATACTGTTGTAGTATATCTCTTTTGTACATCAGAGGTCTCCCACCATCTGCCATCCTGAGTCAAGCGCAATGGAACTGTATGTTGAGTTTCCATTTTTACATGTCCTGCCTGAATGCAATAAAAACCCACTGATGGCTATGTGTGGCACATAAATCAACATGGTAGTCTAAAACAGTGCAGTATCATGCATGTGTGTTGTCATTCTAAATCAAGCTTTGTTCAACTGAAGACCTTGACCTAACATTCTCTCACAATACTTTATTCCTTCAATGTTCAACTTTAGTAATTCTCCCTACTTCATTATTTTATGGTTTCTTTATACTTGGGAAAATATATCCTAAATGTACAGCATCATATGAAGCAAAATGCTCATTTACATCTGTTGTCTCCTGGTGTACAGCATGCAAAACAACAATTAAAGAAATCATAATCCTTAATAGAACTGTAAAAAACTGAAAGGAACTTTTAGCTGATTCTCTAATAGTCTCACTCCTATACTGATGCCTCGTCATGACCAAGCGGCAACCTCTGGTCTCAAAATATGAAGCCCATGCGGTAGTGTTATAAACTGCAATTTATCAAGAATTCACTTGAGGCTGGCTGCAGAAACACCGGAAACCACATAGACACCAGTTCAAAAAAGACAACCTTTGCAGCAGAAATAAACATGTTTACAGCCATTTTTTTTCGAAAGTGACAGTTCAGAAGATATTAAGATTAGGAGCTTTCGTCCAAATAAGGACATGACTGACTTGACTCAGACGGGAAAACATAGCTGTTGGCTCAAAGGCTCAAACTCCTCCCCTTTACGTCAAACTATGCCTGGTTGAGTTCCGCATTTCCAATATGGCTGCCGCCGTCGATTTGGCTTCAAAACAGCGCTCAGGAACAGATGGGTGACGTCACGGATACTACGTCCATTATTTATACAGTCTATGGTCATAACCTACAGGGCAAAATTAGATTATCAGTGCAAGACATCAATAGCTATTTGGCACTAAAGCTAAAGTGTCTATGTTTAGGATTCCACTCTGATGTCTTCATCTGTAGTCAAAGAACTTCCTGTCACAATTTTCAGCTCCATCCTACAGAGAACTAAAATGTAGTCACAAGAAAAAGAGATCACTAATTTTAGCTCTTAGTAGGAAGTATTATTATTACAGAACAGTGAAATGCAAGAATCCACAGTTTAACAGGCTATATCCAACATGTTGACCCTCCATAAATCTTCAACAAAATCACACTCTTTGGCTTAACATGAGGTGATTCAACTTCAGTTACGAGTCAAGCATGTTTCAGTGTGAAGAAAAAGTTTCACCTGTAACACCTGGACCTTTAAAATCTGACAGGTGCTCATTAAAATTCAAGCTTTTGACAGCCCAAGCACATATTAGGAATTTTCAAATTTATGATTTAGTCTTTTTGTCATTTTTACTGTCTTTCCTCTTTGAATGGAATTTCCAAATTTACACGATAACAAAAAATCTGTATTATCCTTTTTTTGTTCCACCTTGTAAAAAGTCAACCTCAGAGTCAATCAACATTTACAATCCCATAATTAACTATCTGAGCCTTGTCAAGCAGATTTTTATGAGGCATGAAACTGGGACTGAGTTCCAAGATAGAGAACCACTAGACCAGACAAGGTAAGTGTAATCTCTTTTTTTGTGTGGGGGGTTAACGTCTTTATACACCTGGAGGTGGTCTTTTGCTAATAAAGCTTTTAGAAAACATCAGATAAGAGTCTAACTTAGGAGGAAGTTTGACCCTGAGAAGCCAGGGACCCACAGCACAGACACTCTATCTGTAACAGATTTACACATCTACAAAAACGGACAAAAACACACCAACTTCCGACACATTCATAAATAAGCCTTGATAATTAATACTGTGTGCTCAAATACAGATATAGTCACATGCAGAATGATACACTTATTAAAACACATGTAGTTGTATGACCCACTCACAAACACTCATACCTACACCTCTTATCTTATTCTCAAATGACCATAAATTCCTGGAGCCCAGCGAGCACTGACCACACAGTAAGGGCTGGGGATCTCTGACATTCCAAACAAACCAATGAGGCATAAAATGTGCTCAACTGCCTCTTCAATTGACAGCCACCCAGATAGCAGCCAATCACTGTCAACAGCCGTCTGTCTGAGGAAGACCTGTGTGACCACTGAGGGCTAAAAATACAACCCTGCATCCTTATAGTATCCCCTCATAAATCAGTCTCAGGAACCAGATTCACTGCTCTCTATTCTTGAGACACACGACACTGAAGAGCTTAACCTGTTGAGTATTATAGACTTTCCTCACTTTTTTTCAGCTGTCCCTGATCAACTCCAACATACTGTATCTAACTTGTTCGCCATAGACTGTATCTAAAGGTAAGAAAACAATCAGAAAACTGTCAAATTAAGCACAACTTATTTCACATGGCTTAACACAGATTCACAGAGTCTAAATCATGGAATATTTGCTTGCAGTAGTCATTAAGGTCTAAAAATACTAGTCCAATGCGGAAGTGCTAAAAACTGCAGTTCATCGAGGACCCACTTGAGGCTGGCCACATACAAACCAAATAAAAAAGACGACCTCTACAGCAAAAATAAACATGTATACAGCCTGGAATAAAAGACGAGTGTAGTCTGGATAGCTCATTTCTCGATCGGCATACACTGTACGGGGGGTGAATTTTTTTCTAAGACAGCAATTTCAAAGATATTGAGATTACGAGTCTTCCAATGAGAGGCACAGCTGACTGGATTGACAGACGGGAACACTGTAGCTGTTGGCTAGGAGGCTCAAAGCCCGCCTCTTTACATCACAATCACTCGACAGCAGCAATATGGCTGCTGCCGACGATTGGCCTCAAAACAGCGCTTCAAAAACATATGGGTGAAGTCACGGATACTACGTCCATATTTCAGACAGTCTATGGTAGTTATATGTTTAACCAGAATCGGCCTACATACAACTTTATCCCCATTTTCTAGATCAAATACTGCCAAACCTAGCAGCGCTAGAAGACGTCATCCGTCATATGTATGGGTCATATGAGTAGTAGAGTATAATAGCATTATGCCAGTAGCCATTAACCAGTTATTGTACATCCAAGGATGTTGGTGGATGGCTGTGCTAATGCTTAGACACAACATATGACAACTAAACAATGACTAGCCAGAGTGACAATGATCAATCGTTGACTAACATCCTTAATCTATGGTCTGTACATTTGCTTGCCTTCAATGCAGATCATCACATGGTGAACACTCCAGCTCCCTGTGACAATTTAGCTCTGTTAAAAATGTCATGAATCAGTGTGAAGGGCTTGTGAAAAGTTCTTGTAGGGAACTTTAAGGTTGTGTTGATTTTGTCTTCCCCATGGCGATTGTTATCTCTCTGCTGATTTGTCCAGTTAAAGTGTAAACAGAGTTTCTGACACAGAATCTCATAGATCTTTGTTCGGACTTCTTAAAACTCATTTTTACTCCCTGGCTTTTAATACAGCATGAGAGTTTATGTTGGTCTCTGTTTGTCCTTGAATGTACGGTATTTTAAATGTTACCATTATCTATTTCTAGTGTTGGTATTTGTTTTGCAGCACTTTGGTAATCTTGTTGCTTTTAAATGTGCTATATAAATAAAGTGGATTGGATTGGATTGGGAGAAAAATGTAAAAAGCTGTTTCAGCAGCATGCTGTTAACCACCCCCTCTGACACCTACCCAGTAGTTTGGCTGACAGGCATATAAGACAAATAACATATGGTTATAATCAGTCTTCTGTCTGATGGAAGATATTTTATCATGTCAATTTTCACGCCCCTTGTGGACCAATTAATACCTCTTAATACTCCATACCTCTTCTGCTGGCTAACAATGCGAGATAGATAAACAAATACTCTTGAGGTCAAGGCTCCGTACATCATATCTTTAAAATTAGTTCCTGACCCAATGGTATAAAGCATTAAAAATAACTATATAGAAATGATCAGTATTCTTGCTGGTGGTCTGGTTTTCTTTTGTGGGCCATACAGATGCATCAGCAAGAAATGTATACTTTTAAAATCAGTCTAAATCTAAACTGTAGGTTTCTGTGTGTTTAAAAACATTTGCAATGATTCAATTTTTGCTCTACCAGGGTCTTATCAGCACGTAATGTATAATAAAATTATCTGAGAAAGTTTTAGAACAAGAGTAAGACTAAAAAGGGAAAGTGTTTGAATCTGATTGTGCAAATATTTCTTACTGCTGCTGATACAAATATTTGAAGGAGCAGTCCCAGCTGTTGATGTGCTGACCAGCCTGAATATGATCAGGAAATAGAAGTTCAACAAAGCGCTGAACAGGGTCTGCCTTTTAGTCTTTGATGGAAATATTCCTCTGACAATGCACAAAAAGCCTTAACTAGTTCAACATTTGTGTTCAAGCAAATAGCATTAAGAGTGCTGAAAGGATGTCAACAAATCAACCATATTAATAACGAAGGCAGGATATAACCAGAGGAACTACCAGTGTGTTGGAAACAGATCAAATGGAGATCATAATAAATGCAGACACTTTGCTTTTTCACAGCTTGAAGGCAGCCCCCTCACAAAGTTAAATACTGCCTGTATCCTGAAAAAGACTTTATGAGCTGGATCAGAGCCCAGCAGAGATGTTGTGGTACATAACAAGTGTCTGACCAAACTTAGAGCACTGAAGCCAACCAGAGTCACCCAGGTCACACAGAGTCGATGAGGGCCAGTGAGAAGCAGCAGGTGAGACAGCAGGGCGCAGGAAGTTTAGGTCGAACTGAGACATCAATCTGTCAACTCTTTTACATCTGAACTTCTCAGCCACCATTTGTCTCAACTGTCTTCAAACTGGACTTCTTATATTTATGCCTTATGGACAGAGACAAGCACCCTAACCAATGTCACATACTGTATTTCTGCTATAGGGCTAAAAGAAAACTAGATCAGCAGTAGAACTTATCCCTTAAGTAAATACTCATTAAATCGAAAAACCTACATCCTTCTTAATCTGTGCTGCCTTTGTTAACATTTAGACATATTGATTGAAAAATATCCACACTTGCAGAATAATTGTAACATTGAAACTCCAAATGAACTCTTGTAAAGATGGACTTCAGACTGCTCTTTTACAATTCTGGGTAAACAACTTAAGTTTATTTAAAGAGCTGAAAGCCATGAATGCCAATGTCATTTGCTTCACATGTTTCTATAGTTGTACAGAACGGATAAAATGGTAAGGGACGTAATTATGAGTATTCATATTTAGTGAGTGGCTGCTGAAAATGCAGCAGTTGGAAGAAGAAAGTGTTTTTTGTTTTGCACCAAACAATTTGTATTGATAGTTTTTGATGGTAAAAACTTGAGAAATGGAGGATCATATCAAGCATGCCCTCAGGAGCTTCTTGTTCTTGAAGACCACCATCCCTTCTGAAGTTTGATCCACTGAAGGGGTGAGTAAAGGAGTGTTTTAGTCTATAATCTGTTCACTAGATATCGCTAAATATTCCCATTCATATACACTGTACCTTAAAAAGTGATTATGTTTCTTCTATTGAAATGGTCAGTTACAGTCACAATTTTAGCTATGTCTATAGTAACCATTAAATCAGCTTTGCTGAGCTGACTTGGCTCTTATTACTCACATTAAATTGAACATTTCTACAAAAGGTGAAATATAAAAAAGCGAAGATGAATGCATAAATCAGCTTTGCACCTGACTGCCTCATTACTGTCAGAGTCTGTGACATCCTCTGATATACTCTATGTAACACAGCTGTGTCCCAGACTGTGTTTACTTGATGCCTCTTCTCCAATTTCATTTATTTTTCTGTCGTAACCTACAGTTCTTGTCTCCGACCTCTCCTGCCTTTCCTCCATTGCTTCCATCTTCTTCTTGATTTTCCCACCGTAAACAAACTGATGACAAACATATCGGATGTTTTTCAGTGTGTTAATATGATTACAGTCAGTTCTTTACAGTCTATGTTTAAAGCTGCATCCCTTGCAACTGTGCTCTTTCAAGGATTCAAGGTCTTTTATTGTCATACCAACACAAGCTGTGGCATGATATGGAACGAAATTTCGTTTCTCAGGTCCCGTATGAAGCCACAAAGAACACACATAGCAATGGTCTGCTATCGAGAAATAACAGACTAGCTATGGAGCTTTGACCAATCAGAATCAAGTACTTTGCTGGGGGGCTGGATGCTATCCAAGCTATCAAGGCAGGGTTTACCCTGGACAGGTTGCCAGCCTATCACAGACTTTAATGAACATGTTTACCAATGTTCTGTCAATCTATGAGATGGATGTAGAGATATATTTCAATCTGAAAGTAGTGGACAAAAAATTAATGTACACTACCATCTGTGAAGAAATGTTGATAGCATGGCTAAAAAAATGTTTTATTTTGAAATCAACGCAGTGTGAGTTAAAATCACTAGACAGATATTACAAGAACTATAACCATAAAGCTATCATAACTGCTGTTGTAAAAGTGCAATAACTGAGGACTGGCTCTGCTGACATGAATCCATCTGCAGTGGGTAATGATGGCGAATACACTGTGAGTGTACAGCTGTGGGCTGTCGTGACAGAGATGTGATTGAGGTATCTCCACCAGCCTTCACCAGGCAGGCTGTATATCAGAGCACTCATCCCCTTTTTAACAAGTCTGCCTGTCCACCTCGGCAGGGAATGCATAAAACAGATGCAGCTGTCAGAGGAGAGAGGTGAGGAGTGGCCGGGATGTTGAGTCTGATGAGTCTGGGCCTGAGTCACGCTCTGGGTGCTGGGAAACATGCCAGTTTGAGAGGAAGGCTGTGGATGAGATGTCAAGACTTTATGGTGTCAGTGTTGTTCTATTTTATCTGTCATATCTATTTAGAGATAACACGCTTACAATCTGAGCAGAAACCTGTCAATGCTGTACTGCTTATCAACAAACAGTCACTAATACAAAGTGGTTTAGAACATTTTGGCTTGTTTCATTTTTGGCACATTAATCATCCACATCTTAACTAGATTTCCTGTTGTTTCATCATCGTCTTCCAAAAAAACACAGAGGAAGTAGTGCAAACCCACTTCTGGATCTTGAATAGTGCATGCAGGAAAGATTTTTTACCCTCAGCTGGGCCCACCACCGCCAGCAGAGAAGTGTGTGGTCAGTGATCGCCCTTTAAAAATACACACACCCTTCTCAGATGCCCTTCCTCAGTATAAAGAGAGAGGGAGTCGCAGCTGAATGAAAGTCCCACCATAAAGGGATCTTTATCTATTCGTCTGAAATGAGTGAGCACATTCAAGAGGCTTTCAGTGCCTCTGAGCTGGCTTCCAACGTCTGCATGTCCACGTCATGAGAAAAGGTCCAGCATATTAAAAAGACTAATGGTGAGCTAATAAAATGATCAAACGATACCAAATAAATAACTAATATTTCTCAGATCATGCTTGTTATATTACTACAATTTTACCAAAAATGACATCACACTTTCCTTTAAGGTTAATTCACAACTAATGACATACCTCTATAAAACAAAGCACAGGAAGTTTCAATTAACTTTACAGTTAAGGGAAATCATATTCAGAAACTGTGCTCTGGTTGTAAAACCAGAATGGATGTATTTTTTCTCTTAAGTGGATTGTGTGTGAGAGTGGACGGCATCTTTGATTCAAAATCCCAGCCAATGCTTAAGGGCTTTGAGCCTGCATTTTTTCTTATGGCCAGCAGGGGAGACTCCACTTTACCATATTCACAGGGCGGCCTTTTTTTCTGTGATGTCATGATTAGTGTTAAAAGCTCAAATGTTGTTATCATGTAATGATAAGTCTTTTTTAAGTATTTTAAATGTGGAGAATCAGACAGAATGTGCAGAGAAAATCCAGAGAGACTTCTGGAAACACGAGCAGTTAAAAAACATTATGTTATATCCCATTAGCTTTTATCAGATTACAGCTAAAAATAGCATTCAGCCAGTATTTAGGTTTTTCTAAACAATTGATTATCATAAATACAATAGGAAGAGTGAAAGGTCAGGTTGAACACATTAACATGAGCCTAAAGTACAACATTAAGTGTATTTAAGTATTGGAACTAGCTGAGTCAGCGGAACAACAAATAATTTCTAAATTGTGTAAAGGATAATCTATTTCATCAGGAAGAGGCACAATTATAAACAGTACACTAGATGTGCTGTAACTCCTTTCCGTAGATTGATTTTATATGTGTGACGTGTGTGATCAGATTGTCCCAGCAGTGTTGCCTTTGCTATGTAAATCAGAATCAAATATTCAACATGGCTAAATTATGAGTAAGAAAGCCAGATAATAAGGGATAGTGTATGTTAACAATGGTTATGGAAATTAGAATCCTGACAGATCCTGAGCAGGACCCTGACAGAAAGCAGTGAGGTCTTGTCCCACCCTATATGGATTGTGATTAACTGAATATCAACACTGCTGTGATTCATTACATCTTTCCATCTTGGCATTTTCTGTAACATCATATGCCTAACATGTTCATCATTATCACAAAGGCTAAGTTTAGCCTCACAGAGCTGCATGTAAAGCTCAGGACCTGTCAATATATCAAATATGTAAACTAATGTACCTGGATCAAAGAAAACAAGTGGTTCTGAACCTCTTCTAGGCCTAAAGGATTATCATCAGTCTGTCTAACTCTTTGACAATTAACACTGCAGTTTAACACCTCAAACATCTCAAACAGAAAGAGAGATTGAAAATCCTTGGTTTTTCATTTGCAGGTTGGGGTCAGTACAAACCAATTTATATCAACTGTTGTTTGTTCAGCTGTCCAGTCAAGAGTGCATTACAATTCAGCAGTTTAGCAGCAGCTCCTTGGAGCCATTAGGAGCAGGACAAATAATAAAGGAAAGCAAAGCTCCAGTCGCACGCACAAAGAGAGCTTAGCGTCCTTATGAACACTCTTCAACTCTTTAGTTTGCCTGCAGTCTGTGAAATTCACGATGTAGACTAGTCTGTGAGTATGCAAAAGCACTAAACCTGAATATAAACCATTAACATGCAACCTTACACAACCATAGCAAAAAAGGGAATTGGAATCTGCCATGTTCTTGTTCTTTGCCAGACATTTTGATGGACAAGAGCACTGAAACCTTCATTATGAGCTGCTCAAACGGCTTGTATTCACATCATCTGTCTCAAAGCTTTACAGAAGCATTGAGCTGCCAATACAGGACTTGGCCACAGTCCAGGCAGCGAGAAAAGGATGAAATCACACCAGTCCACCATCAGACAAAAGCTGAAGAACTACTTGAGTGCAAAACTACAGGGAACAAACCTCTAAAGAACTTGATTTGCCTCATTAGTTTGGCTATAAAACCTGATAGACACTGGAGTCTCTTTCGCGGGCAATTTGAGTTTGTCACTGCGTCAGGTTCAGAAACATGAGGAGGACTCCTGCAGTTACACTGGGGGACAAAGGTCAAGTGGACAGAGCTGGGTTGTTATTTATGCAGCAAGAAAGGTGTCAGGAGGAAGTATTAGGGACCACACAAAGCACACAAACTCTGTATGTAATGCTAAAATGAAAGCATAGATGAGCTGCATTTCCCTTCAAAATAAGAGTACAGGTAAATTGTTCTGAATAATTGAAATCATGATTAAGTATCTTAAAATGTTTTACTGCCACCACCTGCTAAAGAAGTGAAAGAGGAACTGATATGAAGGCCAAAACTAAAATTACCTCCAGACATGACAGCAAAGTGAAATAACTCTTAAAGGAAACTGTGAGATGCTAAATTGTGTAAATTCAACCTGAGCTCACAATTTGTTGTCCTTTTTATTCCTGTATCACTGTCATTTAAAAAAAGTAACTAACTTTCACTAAAAGTTTTTCTCATTTTGACATCTAAGAAATGATTAAGATTCCTTAAGTTCAGCAATTTTCAAACTGAGTGAATATGTCAAAGTTTCTAGTTGGACCCGTGTCTCCCTTTATATCAGATGGAACACGAACATCTTTTTTCACAACCATAGTTTCTGCCATAGCAGCTAGTTCTTATCGTGCTGATTTTACTTGAGTTTACTTTTAATAAGTTATTTGATGTTAAAAAGGAGAGGATGTGACGTTGTGTCTGACAGCTCTGTTCACAAATGCTGCTGCTGCATCTGTTGTGTCTGGCCTGTTATCTGTAAGTTGAATGTGTTTGGTCAGCTAAAGGGCCATGACGTCAATCTCACAGCTCCACCAGCAAGTATGCTTGGTGCATGTCTCGGCTCCAAACCACTTCACCAGTGTAACATGTCAGCACCCATTTTATCAGTTTCTTGGCCTCATTTTTCCAATCGAAAAAGGTGGAGGTGTGCCGTCCATATTCATATATATCATATAGTGAATTCTTTCATCATAATAATTTTATTTCTAACCAAACTCAAACAGTTAGGACATAGGACTTTAACTGACAGGTCTTTAGTTTACTGCACTTTAGACCTTGTTACTGTTTCTGGTTTGGGAAATAGCCAACAAAAGTAGCTTGAGCCAAGTCCACATATATATTTTTGGGGTAAATATTTTAAACCACACAAACAAGGGGGCAAACTTTGTGACATTTCCATGACAGCTTCTCCATATGAACCACAGCATAATGTACATATTGGTCTGCCAGTGTTGTTTGTAAGGTCAGACAGGGATTTAAACAGTCTGGTTCCCATTATATTAGAGCCAACCATAGCAAACAAATGTAAACCACACTCTTATGTAAAGGATGTGTATAACATGTAAAATACAATCTGGGTTTTGTTTATGAAATGACACAGTTTGAGTTTCCCAAAGAGAAGATTAAATATGTACACTGTGCATTTAACACACAATTACAAAAGTAACTCCAATACTAGAAACCCTCAAACTGTGATAAATAAAGAGTGGACAGTTGTGCACTGATTTCTCATCCACTGAGCGCTGTGCTCAGTGGATGAGAAATCAGTGCACAACTGGTCGGCTCCTGGTCAGAGCTGGACGCCTCCAGGGCCACATCAAACAATCCTCTTATTCCACATGAAGCATGAAGCAGTCACACAAACTCCAGCCTTAACATTAGCCACAGACAAGCTAACTGTAGTTGATGCCAAATGATGTTATCAAATCTCAGTGCGTGATATAATCGATGTCCATCAAAATTGCCAGAAATCTAGTCAAAACTGTATATACTATGAAATATTCCTACACAGCCATAAAGGACTTCTGACCAGGACGTCTTTTTACATGCATCCTCATTGTCCAACTAGCAACTGAGAATACATTGAATGTCAGCAAACAGATTTTTAACTTCTCCTGTTTTAAGACATTATTAAGAAGCAAAATGATCCACTGTCATGTGTTCTGCTCTTGTTACTCCCCCTACAAGAATGTATGCTTTCTTTCATACAGCCAAAGCCAGCTGTTTTATGACTAGTTGATAAACTAAGGATACAAATGCATTAAAAACATAAACCAGAACACTGCTGGTGCAAAAATTAATTCCCTTTGTATGCCAGTTTAGCTCAGTTGGAAAAGCAAACACCCTATACAGAGGCTACATTCCTTATCGCACTGGTCTTGGGAACGATTCAAAGATCTTGACATGATTTGGTGCATGTCATCCCCCCTCTCTTTCCCTATTTTTCCTGTCTCTCTCTCTCATGGCGTACTGTTAGGTGGAGGAAAAAGTCATCCACCAACAGAATCTGCGTTTTTATGCAGTAAACAGAAGAGTACTTAGCATGCTAATGTTTGCTAATTGGTGCAGCATACAAAGTACAGTTTAGGCTAACGGGAATCTGATTAGCTCTGGGGGTATATCAGAGGTAGGTAATTCATTTAGGTGTAGATGTATTTTAGTTTTTAACACAGTGGTGGGCCCACAGACTGATAATACAAACCAAAGAGAAACTATTAAACTGAAAAATTGTGTTTTGTTTTGATCCATCACTTATTGGTGTATTTTGACAAGTTCTGGGGTATCATGTTAGGTCAAGCAGAGTGCATCAAACCAGCTGACCATCAGCTGATCCAAACAGGCACCAATGATGACTGACACTTCAAACAGTCTGTTGGAGCTGCCAACTCCTCTTTCTTCCCTGTGGCTCCTTCCTGCTCCATGCTGCTGCTGCTGATAAATAGCTGTGCTGTTTACTCCCTCTACCAGGCCAACCTCCTCCTCTTATGTTTTTTTTATTATCAATATGCTAGTAATGAAAAATCATGCTTTGAGCATTAGACACGGTGTATATTCCATATGTCGTATGCATCTGCAGGGTGCTCTTAACCCTGAAAGGGGGGCAAGAACTTTCAGCAACTGCTACAGAAGTTTTCTATGATAATTCCCACAATAATGCTTGGCTGCAGTGACAAGAGCAGTTCTGATTTAAATTGAATAATCCAGATGTTTTTACATTATCTCTTGGCTTGTAGCTGAGGGGATCTCCTGTTCAAATGGCTGAACCAGCTGAGCAAATCTCTATGGGAAGAGTGAAAAATCTCCTCTTTTTAAAAACAGTGGATGATTTTAAATCTTCAGTATTCAAAAATATAAATCTACAGCAGAGAATTTCACACTGATCACTTGTAGATCAAAACAGTTTGTGATATGATGATCTTTTCTATTTATAAATCCAATACATTTTCAACTCTAATAACATCTCAACCCTGCTCAAAGATTGCAATGTCGTGTGTTAACTATGAAATTTGTGATCATGCCATAATGAGAGATCAGAGGGCTTTCTATCTTTATTAAATCTTAATGTTGCATAGATTGTCTGGATTAGAGTGCATGGGAAATGCACAGGGTTAACAGAGGGGGGTCAGCAGGACCAGCTGAAATGAGCTCTTCCTTCAACATATTTCTTACAGTTAAACCCTGACCAGGAAAATATTAAATGAGTGCAGCACATTGGAAACATAGCCATAAGCTGGCCCACACAGTCTCTCTGTGTCTCTAAGTCTGCTCTCACAGGTGTGCTTTCATCATGTGTATTACATGGGTCAGAGGTACAAATATTTCCTCTATCGAGATCCCAGATCTCCTGTTTTTGCCCATAGGGTTGTCCTGACCTTCACTTCACTCCTTCAAATCACAAATGAAAAGCTGCCACTCTGATGTTGTGCTGCCCTCTGCTGATCACACTCAGCACTACAGCAGAGCCGCTGTTGAGAAAAAAAACATTTCTAACAAAAATGCCCAGTTCCTTTAAACATTTTATCAGAAGTGTCATTGATATGTCACTCAAGTATGAGCTACATGTATTCTCATATTTTCTAGCTTAATATCAAAACTTCAGGATGGGTTTTCAGAAGGCTACACTCTGGGTTGAGTTGGGGAAATATCAAAGTGAAAAAGTAGCCTGCTGCAAACTTCAAACTTCAAAGAGTACCCAAAACAATTTGATCAAAATAGTTCACCGTTCTTTACAAAAATATTTTGCCACAAAATTAATCCACAACGGATTTCCACAAATTAGTATCCTTTTTTTGGTAACATGGCCTTCCTGTCCTCAAATATACTGCACTTCGTCAGTAGAAATAGGTCAGGAATAAACTGGGATGTAACAGTAAGCTAACATGCCAGTATCATCTCCACAAACAACATGGATCTGATTGAAGTGGGAACAGTGGTAGGAGAGGATCAAATCCGAAAAATCAGAACAGCTGGTAGTTGAAGACGAGCTCACAGCCTTGAGGATACTCGTAGAGGTAGCATAGTATAAGGTTTATATCATGGCCTACCATACACTTTCCTGCCGCACAGAGAGACGAGTCGTTCTTCCCACATGGCGTCCCATCGATCACCCTTGCTGACTGTTGTACGTAGAACCTGAACCCTATGGCCCGGCAGTTCAGTTCACAATGCTGATCCCCTGGAACTGAAAAGAGGAACAGTAGATTGAGACAAATAATCAGAAATCTAAAACACATTAGTCATATAGTGCACAGTGTGAAACAAATTAGCATAGCATCAAAGATGTAACATATAATATACATCAACCTTCATATTAACACTGAGCATGAATAGATCTTATACTTTTATTTATTGTCTCAATATCACAACTGAAACAATGAATGGGCTTATCACTAAGCATTTTTTTTCCTTGCTCCCAGGAGAAACCTTCTAACAGAGGGGATAATGCAGAAATGAATGTTAAAAATTCTGTTTGGGGCAATGATGTCATTACTTAGTTTATCAAACATAACAAGGTTCAACCCTGTTGTTTACATCACTCCCTGCACTGACTTCAGCAAAGTTTTAAAAAAAGATATTTCTAAGAAAGCAGCAGTGCAATTGCTAATTTGTGTTGTTACATTACAAAAGCACCAAAGAGGAAAGAAATAGTTTGTTATACTTAAAAATGTACCAGATCAGCCATCAGCTAGTTGGTTGTTGAATGATAAAATCTATAAAACACATAAATCTCCGGTTGGTTGTACTTTACACAATATATAATGTCCTATATTCCCATACAAGTTTTAAACCATCCACAGGGTATTTGAGAAGTTACCAGTTACTTAATGTAACATTTTATAATGTACATTTTGAGGGGCATCAAATAAAGGCTCTAAAGTTGGATGAAAATATTAAATGTATCCTTAAAAATGCTCAACTTTGTAATAAAAGCTTTTTTAATTCGAAGAAAACATCCCTGTTTCTTTATGATGACCCAAAGTAAACATTGAGTGACCACAACAGACCCTAATCCATGGAATAAACGTTTCATTCAGGTTCTTTGTTAAGTAGCTAAACTGTAGACCTAACATATAGGCATTTTTGAAGCAGATGTTAGAGTTTGTTTAAGCATTGTTCAAAATGGGTGTTGTATTATCCTGACCTTACCTAATACATGTGCCTGAGGTTATTTAATCTATACATCTGCATTACACGTCAGTAAAGCTGTAACACAAAGACGACATCTTTTATTACACGTGTTTGATAGGAAATTAAACTGGAGGCATTTTTTTTTCACAGACAACTTATGTTTCAGGAGGTGTTTTGACTGTTGCCTAGATACTTCAGGTGAGTGCAGGGACAGAGTGTGTATGAATTCAAAAATGATTCCAAAGACAGGTGACATGCTGCAGTGCATACATCACAACACCACTTCTTTCATGTAGGTCAAAGGTCAGGCAGCTGAAGATGTAACTGTCAGCTTAAATGTGATTAATGGGTGTGACCTTAAGTTTGTGAGGAGAACTTTTGAGGTTAGGATATGGACCATCTTAAACACCATTGAACAATTTCTGCTGCTATTAATTCAACTCATTTTAAACACCTGAAGTTTTGCTGACGTGTCCTGAGATTTTCTTCCAACCATCTTCTGAAATCATGTTAGTTTGAATTAAGCTTTACTGGTGACATGGCTGTAGAGATGGCAATGTTTGTTGGTCGGTTGATCAAGCTTCTACAAAAATGCAAAAATAAATTTGTAAATTTGTGGTTACTGACTTTGCTGATCCCTAAATTGGACAATTGTTATTCAAGAGGTTTAAAGCTGTGGTTTTCATAACAATCATCAGCTCAACATATTGACTGGTCAAGAGCAAAGTTCATGAACAAATATTCAAAAATCACAATAATAAAATTGTTTTTTTTAAACTATTAATGACATTCCTCTCATGCTAAGCAGTGCTTTTTTTCAAGTGTTTAAAAAAAACTGCAGTCAACATAGCTAAATTTCAATCAAAATTGGTAAGTCTTGAAATATTATATATGCTGTGAATAATGTTGACAAAAAATGAAGTCAATGGTTTGCAAATCTTTAAAAGCCTACATTTATCTGAAAATAGTTCAAAGGAAACATATCAAATGTTGAAACTGAAATATTTGATTGTTTGATGAAAAGTTTATGCTCAAATTAAATTTGATGCTATCTAAAAGTTTTTAAAAATTTGGGGCTGGGACAACAAAACTCTGAAACTAGGAGAAGAAACAGGTTATGACTGAATCTAAAAATGACACTCCAGAGTGGCCAAGTCTCTAAGCAGTAGAGATGGGAATATATTCACTCTTCTGTGAGAGACTAGGTGTAGAAATAGTTTTGTGATTAATGAATAGAATAATGTCCATCAGCATAAAATTGTATTGGACGAACGATGCAAGGCCAAAAAAACAATATTGGATGTCCGTCATTTTTGGGCCCTTAGACGGCACTACATTCAAAAAGAGGTGAATCTGTAGTGGAAATCACTGCATGGGATCAAAATCACATAAGAAACAATTATTTGTGAACACAGTTTATCACTGCATCCACAGATGCAGTACCATGTAGAGTAAACCATATATAAACATGGTTTAGAAACAAAGGCGACTTCTCCTGTCCTAGATGGACTGAGGCGGGGTGTAAAACTGTCCTGTAGTCTGACAAATCAAAATTTGACATTCTTTTTGGAAATCATGGACACCATATTCTCTGCTGTAAAGAGAAGTGGGACCTCCTGGCACTTTAGAAGCCAGCATCAGTGGTGATGTGGGGATGCAGAAGTGCACATGGCATGGGTAGCTTGGACATCAGGGGAGGCACCATTATTGCTGAACAATATACACAAGTTTAATATTTAGTTTTTGTTAAACATGTAGTTTCTGCAATAAAAGTATTTCCTTCTACCCAGGATGATTATCATATCTTTATGTAACCTATCGTAACAAGCACAATTTCAAAAAGACCAATGATAGATTTAATTAATCAATAAAATGTATATTTTCTATTTTGCTGCTAGCATGGCTATAGATTAACCATTTATTTATTTTTGTTTCTTAATAATTTGGAAGTTTTTCTTCTTTCTTGTTTGTTTATTTTACATTGTACTTGATCTATTATTATTCTATTTTATTTGTTGTTGTTCTGAATCTCCATCAGCTGTCACTAGCAAACCAGCTGCTCTTTCAGGTTGTCAGAAACAAAACTATAGAAAGCAGTTTTCAAAGTAGTTTCATCCAAACAAAAGTGGAATTAATATTATAACCATTTAAAAAAATAATAATAATAAGTACAAAGGTTTAACATACCCTCGTTGAAAGGTTCCCACTCGTACAGTCTGCCCATGAAAGGCTGGTTGTTGTATGAAGAACACTGAACAGCTCTGATGTGATTGCTGGACAGAGAACAGGCCTGAGGAGGACCGACACACACACATTAACACATACACAATCTTTTTCCTGAGTCCAAGAGATAAAACCTTTTGTTATTGCAGCAGGCCCACATTTTTTGTTGTCACTCTCAAAAGCCACTGGTTGACTAATGCACTCTGTTTTAAATGTTTTAACCCTGTTCCTGTAACTCAGGCTCTCTTGCCAAAAGCAGTGAGATTTATGTATTTATGGAGGCTCCAAAGTAAAACTCAGCCTCCCTGACATCTCACTACATCTCCTTTATCTAAACAAGCCCCTGCTCTGCTTCACTTTACTTAAATATCGGTGTCATCACACACCAGAGACAATATACAGAACCTGACACTGTTTGAATTTAGTTTAATGCACAGGACGGATTCCAAAACCTCAGAGAAGCAGCCCCTCTGTACTTGTGCACAACAGCTGGGGTTTAACTTGTAGGTGTTCTTACAACAACAGTTATATCAGTGTTTTCTGCTTAGGTTACCAGTAAGAAATATCTATTAAACAGGTTATTGATTTAGCAAATGTTTGATTCCACCGTAAATAAAATCATATTAAGTTCATAAGAAAATGTCATTATTAAAATCCATTGAGTTTATAGTTTCTTACAAAACCATTCTGGTGCATAAAAACAATTTTTTTTTAAATCACAGTTCAACTAAAGCCTGGCCAAGTTTAAGACAGCATTCACTCAAAAGAGCTGTAAAACAGAAGACTGAAAGTTTTTCCTTTACTCAGACATCTAAATAAACATATGCCTCCCTTTATAAAACATGCAAGTGTTCAAACTTATTAGAGGAGTTTGGTGATCAAACCATCTAAACATTCACTGAAACTAATCTACAATGATCAAATTTGTCTGACATAAATTGTTTTCAGATTAGGATCTTATAAGCTTAGCTTTTGTTTTGTTGCTGTGGGAGTAAAATGTGTTAGTCTTTGTATAAAAGGTGTCTGAGACAGGCCAGACGTTTTTATATTTTGCTGTAAAATGTGGTTTTATGGATTTAATCAAATCATTATGTGGCGCACCCAAAATTGAGAGACCATTTATGTGTTTATTATTTTTTTTTTTTAATTTGTAAATTATTTACTATTAGCACTTTTTGTTCAGAGCAGAACTACAGGTCGAATGTTTGACACAAGAGCAGTTGTGCCTGGGAGGTCGTTTGAGCGGGACACAGTTTGTCCTGAATAATTGCTTTAGGCCTCAGTTGTTCAATGTGTAGAGCTAAATGTAGCTTGTGTTATGTACAGTAAATGTGCTATAAGTTGCACTATAAAAATATAGTAGCCCTTAAGTGCAAGTGAGCATGTACAGTGTACTTTTACACAGTTAGGAGAAGGAGACAATGACACTTTTAAATTGTAAGATGTTTCTAAGATGATGTAATTTTCTGCAGTGGGAGAGGAAATATTGCACTTAAAAGACACTGGAACTGAAACAGATGTACATGAACATATATGTTATGTTATTTAATTTTGAATAAGAGATGCTTCCTGGATGGCAAACTGAGTGCTCTGTGTTCTTTGTTCCTGATCTTAATCCAGTATTATACAGGATTCATTTTTGTTACTGTGGTGCCTTTCTTGGGACCCGAAACAATTACTTTCATAACCTGCTTATTCTTGTTTTGATAAACAACTGTATTAATAGAAAATGTAAGAGTATCAAAAACTAACTTCAACAATGAGCAAAATTAGTAATCTTATTTTCCATGTAAAGCTGGGGTTGGTAGTCAGATTTAGATGCACTTTTTGTTATACTGGTTAAAATGATCTTTATGTCCTGATGGCAATCAATACATAATGTGTTCTTAAAAAAAGAGTGGAAAAAAGCTGCTCTCTATGTTAATGTGTTTTCTAATGTTTTGTGTTTTCTTACCACTGAGTGAGACATGAGTTGACGTAGTGCAAAACACAAATGATGTGCTGAGGACTGGTTTTGAATTAGTCACGATCATATGGTCGCAAATCAGTGGCGCTCCTGCATGTGAGCGGGGGGTCATTTTGGAGGAGCTCCAAGGGAAGGAGGGGTCGGACGGAGTCCTGAGGAAATGCTACATTCAAATTCATGCTAGTTTTCCGTGACTACCAACCCTAGTTTTAAGGCATAGCTAATGTGCTAAAAAATACTAAGAAGGTGCCGTTTTGCATACATTACTGTTGCAGATCTGGTAGTGAGCGTTCTCCCCTGAGCAGAAGGATGCGGGCAGAGGATCGTAGGGTCTCGCCTGGTTCTGCTGGGGTCCAGACGTCTGACTGTCTGGTTGTCGCTCAGGCTGGATCTGACCCTGGTTGTCTGAACCAGGCTGGTAGAGGGGGGCCCAGACTTGGTTATTATTGGGCTGCCTCGCCCTTGGCTGCAAGTGGGGCCTTCCGTAAGAATGGAAGTTGTTGGATGGGTCAAGATTGTTTGACCTCTGCCCATTATAGCCTCTGGAAGTGTGGTGGTGGCCATCGTGCGCAGGAGAACGTTTCTGTCTGTGGGGATGAGGTGACCCAGAGCTCTGGCCTGCATCTGTCTGCAATGGAGCAACATAAGGAGCCCTGCCGTAGCCATACCTCCCAGGGACGATGTCGGAGACCCTCCTGAAGATACAAACATGAGGAGATGAACAACGAAGTCAATGACTGAGTACTGTTTGTAACCTCTATTACTATCTAAAATGGCTATCTGAGAATTGAATACAGAGACTAACTATTTGTCTCACTTCTTAAAGTAAATCTACCTTCCTAAAACCAATCCGAGACTGTCCTAAAGAGGCCATCCAGATTATTTGGATTGATATCTTTTCCTATTTTAATTGAGCCAAACTTCTATTTTCATGGCCCGTCATCCAAACTGCTACTTTTGACAACCTTCCAGATCCACTGTGCGGATTTCTGGGGGCTTTTTGTAGTCATCTGGCTCCTTAGATTCCAACTCAAACACCCCCCATTACTCTGCTGTCAGTGCTATTTGTTTAAAGGCAGACACAACAGGAAAGAGGTCACAAGCCGAGCTTTTGACTCCATCCATAAAAGACCAGTTTCCAGTGAAGAGTGGTCAGATGGCAAACAGTGACGGCTCCAAAGAGTCACATTTAGACCAGGCTGCTCAGCATGCAGCAAAGATGTACAGGCTTTTGAGGGACTCGTGGATCTTGCCAAAGATACTGAAAATGTTCTCCATTGACATGACACTCAAATTACTGCCAATAGTATCTCCGGATGCTTATGTTACCTACATTAAAGCATTTGCCCTGGAAAATGATTAACAAGAGTATCAACACCCATCCCATCCCTTATCGCAGGATGATACAGTACCTGCGTCCACCAGGCCGGGTCTGCGTCCTCCCCCTCGCCTCTCCTCGGCCACTGCTGTTAAAGAACCTGTCTGCGTCACGATGCAAAGGAACTGTTGGCCGCAAGGCTGAGATAACATGTCCTTGCTGTTGAAAGGGAACACCAGTTCTCCTGGAAGGAGTGTAAACAGGTAGACAGGGCCTGTTCTGCTCCTGAACCCCTCTACCACAGGTCCGAGAGCATGCTGACCAGGGACCCCAGGCACCCCATGAGCCCCGGATATCTCCATGCTCGGCCCTGGACTCCTGTTGGGTCTCTGTACTTTGAGGAACCTGTACGGAGGTTAAAAAACATTAGCAACACCACAGAGAATGAAGAAGCAGCATAGTGGCATCCAAAGTAATAAGGACTGGAAGAAGGCCTCCATCAACAAAACTTTAATCTCCAGATTATTTCCTTTTCTAATGACTCAAGTCGGTGACCTCATCTCATCAACATGACTGTCCACTTCCTCCTCCTCCTCCTCCCACTGTGAAACTAACCCTTGCTCACAGAAATGAAGCGCTTATTTGCCTGATTAGTGGGTGTCTGTTAGAGCCCTCTCCCCTATTAGCTACATGCATTTCTCCCTGTTGACTCTTTCCCTCTGTGCAGCTTTGCCAAATACGTGTTAGCAGGGATCGCTGCACTCTCTTTTTGAGGAACCTGCCAGGAGAAGCCCTGTGCCAAGCCGGCTTTATTCGTGGAGCCGCGTGGAAATCCTGCTCTTTAAGGAGCACTTTGTCTCCATTCACAGCAGACTCTCTGGGCAAACACATGGCTGTAGTAAAAGCTCAGTTGCCTTTGACTTTTAGTGGACGGAAAGAGAATACAGAAGCAGCAGGGGGAATTGGCAGGAAGTTCCTCCCGTGTCAATCAACCTGTGCAGCTATTCAGAGAGACCTCAGCCCCCCTCGCTCCCTCTACTCTTCTCCCTGGCTTCTGCCTTTGTAACTCAACCCCAATGTCATCCCCCAGGTCAGCTGTAGGTCACACAGCTGGACTCCAAGTGGAAACACATGGAGCTGACTCGCACCAACCTCCTCTAACCTGACAAGTGTCTGTCTTCTCATCAGGTGCATCTACAAGTTTCTTTCTTCCATGTGGGTCCTTTGGCTCCAGAGGTCAAAGGGTGATTGGCTGACAGCTGACATACGCTCTCTCTGTTTCACTACAATTCACTCATGTTCTCATTACAAGTTAACAGATTAGCACCCAAGTCAGGTTCCCCCTTGGGAAAACTTTCACTGATTACGCATACTGGTGCAGAGGAAGTTGGAATAAAAGTCTAAAACTTAGGGGGAAGTTTTGTTATCCTGCCCTGACAAGATCATAAGTCATCTTTAATGGGACACGCTCTAACTGCCTGTGCCAAGTTCACAGATATAAGCTAAAAAGATTCTGGAAAATGTTCAAGTAAATTGGAAAAACTCAAACATAACAATGAAGTGTTGACCATTACTTTTGAAATTGATAATAAGTTATTCCGGCTCTATAAAATGTGCGTAATTAATGGTTTCTGTACTCTTCCTTGACATGGACCACAAAAACGCTATTTGAGGTCATATGGCTTTGGTAAACACTGATCTATGTTTTCTGAAATATAACATAATAACATACCCATTAGTCCAGAAAATGATCGCCAGCATGGAAATAATAGAAAAGGAAATAATTTTTAATGGTAGCCATATGTTCAGGGGGGGCTACCATTCTGCAAATGGTGTCACACAGATCACATATGTTACAAAACTTTTCTTTGCCATTGGCACCACCTGCTACACAACTGCCTCTCACCTCTATCCTGTGGTCTGTTGCGTGTTGGCAGTGCAGGGGGTCTGGTTGGAGTAACAGCAGAAGAAGAGAAATACTACAAAGAACAGACAGAACAGATTACTGTTGATACTGGTACTTTTACCAAAGAGGTATTGTAGCTTTAGAACTAAGAGTACACAGAATGGTTTGATGCAAAAAAAACAAGAAAGCCAAGAAAAAAAGGATGTGATGCATTCATAAGTTAAACTGAATTAAAAAAACAGGCACTTTTCTGTTTGGTCATATGAATGAATACAAAAACTTTAAAAAGAATAGATGAAGATTATTTGAAATAGTCACTCAGACATACCTGAATATCCAGACATAGGCTCCCTGCATAGCTCCTGGGTTCTTAAGGGTGGACACTTACAAGCAAACAGAGACGTTTACATCGATGAACACCTGAATGGTCCTGACACTTTCAACACAAAGTGAAGTGAAGAGATCCTGCAGAGTCAAAGCCCAAAGCAACACTAATGTTGAATCACTATCCATCTACAGAGTAGAATTATGTTCATAATACTACAAAATAAATGTAAAATGTGCATATGTGCTATGGTCATCCCATAAATGTCAACATCCTGCCAACAGTCCCTGAACAGACTGACTCAGGGAAAAAGTAAACGACTTGTAACCACTTGACCATGTGAGTTGACCTTTCTGACCTGTGGCTCCTAATGAGGGAGCCCCCCTGCTGAAAACTGTTACCCCCATTAGACAGCAGGTCTGAGGTCCAGAGAGAGTCCATCACCCCTCACCCAGACCTTATAACTTCACCATGCTTTGCACCTTGTCTTTAATTAAGTTCACAGAAGCAGACAGGATGGTCAAAAGTCCTGCACACAGACTACACTAAGAATTAACAAAGGAATGGGAGGAACTTGTAACTTTAACAAACATTTTCATCATAATGATTAAAGCTAACTGATAACACGTCGACGTACCTGCAGGTCACTTGTGTGAGAGTTCTTGTGAAGTATTTGCAACTTCACTGTCTTTTCAAAGGAGAGTGTCCTACACTGCAGCGCTTACATATCCATTTCCGAGCGCAGACCTGTCTCCTCATTGAAGAAACATTAATCCAGGTAGAAATGCAGATTTTTCCCTCCGGAGACTTTGTGCTGCGCCATGTAAGTCAGTAAATCCGTATCCAGAGTTGTGACTCAAATCATAGCGCGGTAAATACTCCGGACCCGGATCATCATGGTGATCCCCGCGGTTCTTGCTTTACGCACGAAGACACAGACTGACAGGAACCTGGAAACAGACACGGTAGATAGAAAACTACCTCTGTTGCGCCCCCTGCCGCGACAATCACTCTCCCTCTGTGTGTGTGTGTGTGTGTGTGTGTGTGTGTGTGTGTGTGTGTGTGTGTGTGTGCTTATGTCAATGAAATATGTAAGTGTGTGAGTCCTCCATTCTCCTTTCCCCACTATGAGTATGCGGCGCGCCCGGTGTGTGGAATAGAGGGAGGAGAGAGAGAAAGTTATTTTTTCAATTGCCCTACCCCAGTGCCTCTGACACTCAGCTCTCTCACACTGACATTTCCACATTGGAGCCACAGGGTCGTAAATGATCTAATTTAGCGGCTGTTGTGAAGCCAGAGCTCTGAGCGGCACCTGGAAACTACTATGGTGGACTTAAAAGTATTTCTAGAGCCAAGATATCCTTATATGTGACTTCAGCTAACACCATTCAGGAACCGAGTAACACAAACAGAAAACAGGTGTTTGAATAACATTGAATAAAACAATGTGTGTTATACTTTTTGATTGAATGTGCTCTCAGATATGAGAAAAAGAAAAATTAGCTGCTACCCCAAAAGTTAACACTGCAGTGCAAAATACAATCTTTAACTCAAACATATCAATGAGTCAGTTTATTGAAATCACAAAAAAACACTTACCCACATCTGTGACGTCTTCCTAAGTAGATACTATGCAATAGGATAAATATATTTTTGCCTGGCTGACCTCACTCCTCATACCTCTCAGCTGAAGCTACATTTAACTGATGTGGTGGGTTACTGATCACTTTATCCAACTTCAAAGTTCCCCTTGTGCACTGTTTTTTTTTCCTAGTTGCAGCTGTGGCTCAGAGGTAGAGCTGGTGGACTTCTTATCGATGGTTGGTGGTCTATTGAAGTGGCATTGAGGGCCTAGTGACTGCTGTTTAAGAATAGTGAATGACTACAGATTATTCATGTGCAGCCTTCACTTTGCCATAAGTGTACAGACTCCAGAAAAGGGAGAATGTGACACATATGTAAAGTGCTTTGAGTGATCAATGCATTCCATTTATCATTTTGAAGCTCATAATACATGCATTCACTCATAAAAGGTAGAAAACTACCACAGAGATTTAAATCTCTTTATAATCTACCAAATACACCATCAGTCACTTTGTGTATACAACATTTGATTACATAAAATATATAAGAAAACCTTTAAAAATAAAAATTAGATCCGGTCTATTCAAAATGCTCTTCCTGTATGAAGGTGGTCCCAGAGTTTTGCACACTGGTATTCATAAACCTCATGTTCTCTCTTGAGCCTGTTGGTTTAGTTTGTCTGAATAAAAAGACAGAGCCGTGCATGGTTCAGTGATTTACACCATACTATGTGACATACAACTTGCAGCTCGTTACAGCTATTGTCTGTCAACATACTGGCATCACACAGCCTTTTTTATCTAGTCAACATCATCTATCAAAACAGAGAAATCTATGTGTCAATAAGTCTGTACTTACACTTGTACTCGTTCCTGTGCCTCTGCACAGTATGTTAAAATACATGTCTTTGTATGTACCTGCAGGGGAGCTGGTTCTGTTGTCGCCCCGCCTGGCCAGCGGCACTGGTGCGTGGATGTTGATGCTTCTCAGGAATTTGCCTTTAACCCCAATGTTTCCAAACCCATCGCGGCAAAACAAGGCACCAATTAAAGCATCTTTAATGAACTGCCGATCCGGATGACCCAGTGGAGGTCATCCCCACACAAGATCCGGAGGGGAGAGTCCCTGTTGTTTAACACCAGAAAAAAATATGCATGGACCTGCCATTGGACAGTTATTAAACTGGAACAATATACAATATCAAACCACACTTAAGATGTAATAAACATATTAAAGCACTTTGTTTATGTGTTACATTAAATGAATAGGTCAATGTACCTTATTTCTGCTTGTATCAAAAATTCATCTGATAAAAATAAAATTGAACAAACCTTCCAGATTACTATCCCACTAAATAAATGTTCTGTGAAATAAATTTTGATTAATTAAGAAATAAGACAACCATGTTGTTTATTAGATATACATTTTTGAGCTGCTCTCAGTAAAAATATGGTGTTACACCTCAAACACATAGAAATGACAGTTCAGGGTGTGTTTTTTGTTTTTAGAGTGCCTGGCCCGCAATAAACAATGCTCTCAGTTCATTCCAGTAGAAGCCAATAGTTGGTCCTGTGAGGTGGAACGAATTGGCAGCAGTGTCTCCAGACCAGACAAAAGTCTATCAGAGCGTCGAGCACTTCAACACTGCAGATTCCAAAGCTGTACAGAGCTTTATTGCTTGTCACTCACCCAAACACAAATTGTGAAGATAATATTGCCTGACTGTAGTCTTTTGTTAGGTCCATGACAGGACAACAACGCTGCTGTCTATTCACTCACTCTCTCTATTATTAAACTCCTCTGTGTGGCCCAAGATTTAGGTTACCAATTTATTTTAAGCTATTTTAATAAACTCAACACTCAGATTAGCAGGAAACCTTCCACAGATAAATGATCAACACAGTGATAAAGCTTCTAAAGTGTTCTTCTTATGTAATTACTTATTAAAACTGAATTGTTCAAATATTAAGTAATATGGGGCCACCATTTAATTTAAGATAATTATACAGTACATAACTGATCACTCACTGTTCAGTATGTGCTGTCTTGAATGAGTTGTCAGTTCAGTTGCTGCAAAAAAGAGTGATCCCTGCACCTAACTTGATTAGCATGATGAATAGGGGAGACTGGGTACGGTTGTAACATAAGGAGAGTTGCAATACCACAATTTCCACCACCTGGGGATAGGGACAGGAGTCATATGATCATTTCAGTGTTCACTCACTTCCTCCTCAAACCCACATGTTGAATTATAAGGCCGGGAACAGGTGCACCTAGTTTCTACTGAGAAAAAAAAAAGGTTTAAAGTAGGAGAGTAAACTTTTTGATCATGACTAAATTTTGTTTAGTACTTATACCATTGCATAAATTACTTGTAGTAGAGTAAAATGTATTTACTATGGAAAATTACGCAAATTTCTCTTGCTAATTTCAAACCACTATACTAATCAAGCTAGCAAAACCTTGGCTTACTAGTGTGTGGTGGGTTGTAGCACATCACTAAGTGTTACAACCATCCTCTTACATACCACTTATTACATTATATTGATTTGAATAGTTTCTTAGAATACTTGGGCTAGTGGGAAAGAGAGACTGCAAGAGGTGTGTCTGCCATGTTTTTAAGACAGTATCTGATGAAGTCACACTGAAGGGCAAAATATAATGACAGAAACCTTCACCAATCAAAACTTTACACATATTTTTGATTTTCTAGTTCAATCCACTATGACCTCTACTGCAGCCAGCCAGTAGGGGGATCACCAATCATTTTTGGCTTCACTTTTTAAGAGCTTTCAATTTGTCCTTTTTGATAGTCTATGGACCAACCAGATACATACTACCTTCTACATACTCTACATTATCTACAGCATACTGCTGAATAACTTGACAGTTAATATGCTGTTAACAACATACTAATCTGTGCCATCTCTTGGTCGTGACTTTAATGGTGTGTTACTGGTCCAAGCTACATGGGCTAAGCTAGCACACGTTTCAGGCCGTATATAGAATTCAACATCAATATATAAACATTTTTTAGAGAAACTCATGGCATGGCCTCTGTTTTTGCTTTTTTTCCCTAATTGCTACTACTTAAGGCTGGTTTATACTTCTGTGTCGACCCTATTCAGCAGTGGTCGACGCGGATGTGAGCACTATACTTTTGCATCTATGTGTCTGTGATGCGCAGCAATACTCCCCGAAACGTTTGAGGGCAGCGTGGTCTCTCTGATAGTCGGGTCGTGACTGAATTTCAATTCAGAGCGTTTTATTTTAATTTACAGCCAATACATGTTGCTGTTTATCATAAAGACATGATTACAGGGAAGAATAGAGATGACATGTTGGAGGAGATCCGGGAAGTGCTGTAAATGCATGAAATACAATGCTGGCGAGTGGACTAATCACAGGGCTTGCAGTGTGCGTTGATTCTAGTGGAGGTGCGTGTCAGCTACGTGCGTATGCCTCTGCATAGGTACGGGAGCTACGCAGACCTATGACGTAGGCTATGCCGTTGATTTCGAAGCAGAAGTATAAATCAGGCTTAACCCACCACTTACTCAAACATGTGTTACAACCTACCCTGTGAAGGGATAGGTTGTAACAAAGGAACACCATGTATTTGAAATTGACTCATGAGATCTGTTTTATTCTTGCAGAGGTTTTGTAGTAAACAAATGTGGGTACTTTGTATAAATATTTGAGCCCTTCTGTTAAAATATTCTGAGTTACGGGTCCTGAAGCAAGAAATGTTACAACCATATCCAGTCTCCCCTATCTAATCAGATGCATGCATACATATTCTAGCCTTCAAAGTTAAATAAAAAAATATTTTAAAAACAGCATGGACCAAGACATTCGGAAAATATCAGAGATTTAGGGGCGTCTCATAGCTGTAATTGCTACATGGTTCTAAATAGTAATAACTAGGCTGTTATTGCACCAAAATCTGTTAATTGCACATCATTAAGCAACTACCTAAAATGTACTTCAATGAACAGTTTATAGCAGCTAAGAGAAGCTGCATTGATTATTAAATTAAATAGAATGAACATTTCTGGTGAAAGAGACAATAAACTGATGGTTTAAGCAGGATGAGATCTTTTGTTAATTCAACCAAGAAGAATTTCTGTCCTTACATTTGGGCATTAAATCATCAAGAAACTGTCTATATTTGGTTTTAGTGTTTCCTAAAAGTAAAGCTCAGGTTTGGCTTGAATGTAGTACAAGAAGGAGGCTCATGGAGCTTCCCTCTTCTGGACAAAGATTCTAGAAATGAAAGACTGAGAAGGAGTATCATAATCCTCAGACTTCAGCTTCAGCAGTAGAAACATTATACAGTAATTATCATGCACTGACAGTCAACAAGGCCTGGAGCACTGCCTTCACTCTGCCAAAAATAGAACAAAAGATAGAACACATGAATGCCAATTTACAGCTCTGTAAAACACCAATAACGATCTGATTTAAAGTATGGACTGAATGAATGTTATTATCACTCACAGAGAGAATGGCAAGTCAAGGCCCCAGGAATCACTGCCCTGCCTGGACCTCTCGACTGCTTGAGAAAGCTCTGCTGTGAGGCATGTTTCTGTGTCTGCATGCTGTTATGAGTCATGGAGTTCTTTCTGTCAGTCCTTTGGGACTACACTTCTCACAAGATGCTGACAGCAATAGTCCCATAAAATGACAGACTGTGTCAGCACAAAGCAATGCTGTTTATCAGAGCTGCTCCAGACAAAAGCTGTAGCTTTTTGTTAGCGAGTATTTACACCAAAGCAGATAACACTGCAGATATGTCACATATTCATGTGATATCTTTAGAGGATTGTTGCCCCAAAAAATAAACTATTGATCATGTTTGCGTAAAACATGTTTGTCTTTAAATTAGGGTAACACATCCATTAGAAGATGTCCTGCATTATGCTACTTAGTGCGAGGAATGAAAATAAGTAGAATGAGAAAAAACAGACTTCAACATTTCGGAAGATTAATGGGTTAAGCTCTGAAGTTAACCACTTACCTTTACTATTAAATACATATTCATTCTTTATGACTTGAATGCATAACTGACACAGCACTGGACGTATGCCCATCAAGACCATCAAAAGTCTGCATTAAGTCATAGTAAGTTTAAAAAAATAACTTAACTAAGGCAAAGTCATTCGAGAATACACATTGTTACATTTCTATCCCAGAAGAAGCAAATGTAATTCATTCTGTACTTATGTTTACTGTTAGGGCCCTGTGTCCACTAATTTTCAGGGTTTTCAGCTATTAGCATCCTAAGCCCATCCTCAGAATCAGCTTCACTTTACACTTTACAACCTCCACTCAGGCACAGACTATGGATTTGATTCTACTCTCTGGAGAAAGTATCCCACCTGGACAGTTTACTAAAGTCAAATTCCTTGTGTGTTCAAGCATACTTGGCGAATAAAGCTGATTCTGATTCTGATTCTGATTCTGGATGATTGCAATTAATACTTGCAACCATCCACTTCAAACTGAATATTTTAAAGACTAATATGCAAAAAAAAAAAAAAAAAAACGTAAGATACCAAAGGTTATCAATAAAGCTGAATTCCAACAAACAACAGCATCTAAGTAAAGACTATAAATACTTTGACAAATGAAAACCTGAGTTTCTGATCATCTCCAAGTCAAATGCCTGTAAGCAAAGCATTGATCTCCTGTGGAGCAGATGATGCTGGACAGCAGTACCTGTCAGTTCCTCAGAGTGTGTGGTGCTATTTGACACTTCATGCACCCTGCAGATACTCCTCCAGGTCAGTGCGGAGCTCTCCACCTACATGCCTCATTAAATAAGAGTGAAAAAAAATCTTTACAGGATGGTTTAAGTGAGGGAAGCAGGACCAGGTGATGAGGAACTTGTGTTTCTGCCTTCAGGGACATTCCAGCTTGACTTCATACTACCCTGAAGGCCACTGAGGACACACACAGGCATGCACACACTGAAAGGCCAATGGTCTATGAGGCGTGGATAATAGAAGACTAAACTACCTAAGAGCGGGACCAGCAGAGATAAACTTGCACATTAACATATTTTAGAGGTGGATTCATGTTGTAGGAAGAGAAGCACTTACATCTTATCTGCTCTGATTTAATAGCTGATTACAGATAAAAATGCCCGGAGGGATCCACTGATGGAGGATGTCTTATGCTGTAGAGATTGTGATTTGTGATATTTGGCTGGGCAAATAAAATAGACTAGACGTGGCTTGACTTGATTTCTTCACTCCTGAAGACAGATTACAAGGAAAAGATAATAATTCAGACTCTGTCTCACACTGCATGTTAATACAGAATCTTTTAATACTAAGTACCATACAGAAAATCAGTGGTAAACAAAAAAGTCCATGTCCTCATTTGTGCCCTTCTTTTTATGCCACAAAGGAGAAAATGTGTGAGAGTGATGAGAGGATCGAAGACAGAAAAATCATTCTAGTCTCGACAAAAGAGACACGGATCATTTTCAGTTGATGACAGTAATGGTGGAGAGGGGTTATTCAGAAGGCTTTAAAGTGCAGATGATGCTCTGAAGGGACCACAATGCACTGTGAGTCATCAAGTCCCTTTGACGTTCTTCAAGTATGTTACAGGTCCAGACACTGACGAATCAAACAGTGTGTGTACAGTGAAATTCTACATTCAATCAACTTCTATCGTGTTTATTTCTTCAGACTTTAA